>NW_022639454.1:1054392-1081734 GCF_010583005.1 Odontomachus brunneus
CAGGTATAATATGTGTTCGGCCGGCCGTTTGGTATCATACCTGACGGCGCGAACTTCACGCCCCGTGATTGGACAGTTTCAAAGACTCACTATTTAAAAACTAATAACATCACAATGTTTTGCTATTGACATTTTCGATTCACTTTTTTATGAGGAATACGTACGTGCCGGCTCCTCCGGCTACTCTGGATTACCCTGTGTATATATATATGCGTGTGTGTATATAATATGCAAAATATTGATTTCTAGACGATTTATTCTACACACTACTACGTTCTACTTTCACAAATCATTTAAGGAAACGTGGATATTATAATAATGTGTCATATTGCATTATCAATTTTTGTTACTATATGCATTATTTTCTAAATTATCACGTGATTTTTCGCTGGATATGAAAAAGTATGTGGTGAAGACTATCACATCCACGTGTGTTGAGTAGCATAAGCGTTTCTGTCAAAGTAGTTAGAATCATTAGAAGATGACTAAGGGCGTCCTCCACAAATATCACCGACGCAAACGTCGAACGAGTTCGCTCCTTTCTTACGTGTATCTCTCTTGCACATGTCGAATATTAGCTGAGAAACTAAAGATCAGTGAAGGTTCGATTCACATGATTATCCGTGACAATTTAAACAGACAATTTAAAGGTATGCGTGAAATCGTTCTTTTCTCGCTAATGCATGAGTAACAAAAAGTAGCGAGTTCAAACTTTCCAAAATTTGGTCAACATGACCAACGAGGACGAATTTTTTCTTCAATGAATCATTACAAGCAACAAATTGTGGGCTATCACTACAAACTAACGATGAAACGTACGGCTGCGTGGTTGACTCAAAGAGAAACAAAACCGACCAAAGTGAGGGTAACAAACCCAAAATCAAGGTGATGTGTTGAAGGAAATATAAATATTATAATATTGTATCATGTTGTATCATCAATTTTATTATTATACGCATTATCTCCTACACACGATTTTTCGCTGAATATGAAAAATCATGTATAGACACAAGATACATACATATTTTGTAAACTTACACACAATATGTGTAATTCTTAAAATTAGAAAAATATAATTTTTATTTTTTAATATGCCAATCTTATATATATAACATCACTCGGATTCTTATAAGTAATTAAGTACTTAAATGCTCGTAGAAAATATATAAAATATATATAATCAGACTGACTAACAAATATATATAGAGAATATTTGGTACGTATTTTTATTTTATATTTTATTTTTGAAACTAAAAATGTAACCATCTTGTGCTATAATTTTTGGTGTAACTTGAAGAGCATCCAAGAAATACCACAAATTTAGGACTCTGTTAGCTAAATTACGCAATAAATTCTAATACGTAAAAACAACGTTATGTTTGAAGTGGACTTAACATAGTAATAATAAACAAAATATATGTCCTAGTACCGTAGCGGTGTGTCAATTACAATAGAACACTGTAATAGTATATGTCCATACTATAGTTAGTAAGTTTTTTAATTAAAAATTTCTTTAATTAAACAAGAAAATAATAAATTTACTGATATTTTCTTCCTGATTTTTATCTCATGATGATATATCGATATTGTATTAATGATATTTGAAATATATGTGTATACATTATACAAATATGTTTTTTCAACCCCAAAAGAACAATGCTTCATTCATAATATTTCATTAAGTTACGTTAATGTTGAAAATTTTTTTATAAATTTTACTTTTTATTAAGTTTATAACATTCAATAAATATAAACACAGATAGTGGTCTAGGACATGCTTCTACTCTTTCGTAGAGTTGTTTGCGTACAATCGTATAGCAAGTATATGTTGAAATAAACACAAATTCTTGAGTCATTAATAAAAGAACTTAAATATACCTCAAACGTAAAAATATAAATCATTTTGTATTTGGAATTCAGGATATGTAGCTAATATGTTCTACGAACCAAAATTAAATAACATATGTATCGAGTCCTTCAATTAATCAAATCGGATAAATATAATATACAAGTATTTCTATACCTGTAAGTTTTACGTGTGTAAATTGTTTAATTTTCATGCAACATAAACATATAATAAACCCGCGCAGACTTAATAATCACACACATACACACACACACACGCACGCACGCACACACACACAGCATATAAAAATATGCAAATCTTATTTGTCTGAAAGATATCTATATTCTGGGTATTATTGAAACCGAAATTCTTTCTAAAATAAAAAAAACTAACGCTTATGGTTATACTTGTATATTGAGATTCCTGTATTCTCGCCGCTGCTCTTAACAGTTATCTTGATTTTTACAGCAAAGGCGAGAAAATACACGCTAAAAGTTCTTGCAAAATACGCATAAATAAAAAGATACTCACAAAATGACATCTGCAATCGTTCGAGTAGATGTGTGAAATAGTCTGAACTTTGTCTGAACACTTTCCTTTTGTTCTAACAATCAATAACTGTAAAATTAACGTGACAAAATTATGAAGAAAGATGAAAAGATAGGTTGCATCTTCCTGTATTAATCTTAATACGGTAATTTTTTTATTGTTAGCGCAAAAGGAAAGCGTTCGGACTATCTTACACATCTGCTTGATCGATCGCAAGCTACCATTTTATGGATATATCTTTTAATTTCAATGTATTTTGCAAGAATTTTTTATCGTGTATTTTCTCCCTTCTGAAGTCATCAATCGAGAGTTTCGCGATGAAACACTAAGAGCTTAAATGCCTACTCTGGCATTATCTACAAAACATTTAAACTTTTAGAAATAAGCTTCAGTCTTATAACCTCAGTGATAAAATATTACTCTATTATATTAATAAAATCTAAATAATACATATATTTGGTATATAATGAATAGTCCGAATTTTTCTTATTTTATGACTTATATCTGCAACTAAAAAATTAAAGAAAAGAAAAATAACATGGCTTTCTTAACTTCTAAACTTGTATTGCACCAACCGAGTGTTAATAATAAACAATATGTTCATTTATTTTCAAAAAAACAAGGACAAACGTATATCATCATTCATTATCATTCGATTGGTATAAACAGCGATTGGCCTAAACTATACAACTTATAACTGTTAGCATCATCTAAAAAATTATTAAGTATTTGATAATAAAAAGTCACAAAAAGAACAATTGATTTCCCAACTGTGTATGTGGAGGTCGATGGAGAAATCTTCCTACTAAAAAAGATAATTTCTGCGCATAATGGCAAGTCGCTGGTACGCGCACAGTATTTGAGCAATTGTAATACAAATGAGTTAATTTAAAAGTCACTCTTTGTATTGTTTCTGTATCTAAACCGGCATTATCGTAAATTATACTGTACGAAGTTGGTGAGATTGTACCCTGTCTAACTTGTTGTGATACAAGAAGAAAATCATATTTGAACGGACTAGTTACGACATCGTCAACGATAGTACCCACTGGTGGATTGTTCCTTCTATGGAACAATTTTGTATTAATTCTTTTTGAGACAATAATAAAGATCATCTTAAAATTTGGACCATAATATAGCTCCTCTAGTTTTTTTTTCAAGTTTCCTACTTCGTTTTCGTAAACTTCAGGTACTTCCCCTTCGCTAACACCATCGCGATAAATTAAAAGATACATTGGTAGGGCTTTATTATTCACACGATACATTTGCACAGCCATGGTTATACCTGTGCAAACATGTTCTGCAAGTTCTTCCTTGTTATTGAACGGAATGATAGAACTGTAGTACTGTGTCAGTGATTGATCAACAGTTGCTACCATAGCCACTGTAATTAAGAATTAATTTCTACATACATATAAGACCTCATAATCATTAATAATAAAATAAATAGTATACGCACACAAACGGTATATACACGCATAAACATTAACAACAATAAACATTCGTATCAATATTTGGAATATGCATGTTATAAAAAGAATATGTAGATATCAAATAATTATTAGAAACTACACAACAGAACCATGCTCGTTAAATATATATATAAAATTAATATTCAAATATACTTACAAAACTTTCTACCCTTAGTAGATACATCATGACATATATCAAAACCAATAGTCATCAATCCTCTCAGTGGGTTTTCCATAGTCCAAGCGGCTCCACCTAATTTACAGTTCATCTGTATTGCCACTTTGGTAGCAATACTCATAACAGTTCTGGAGTGTAAATTTTTTTGCAAAAAGACTTGCGACGGTACAGGTCTATCTATGCAACATTTTCTCTTAATAGCGATGTACCGATCAGATCGATTATTAGTCACTACACAGAAAATTAAATCAGGAGTAAATTTGCTGAGAATATATTCAAGATTTTCAGTATACGTGCTCGATTTATCATCACGTATCCATTGTATTCGCGGATATTGAACAGGAAATGCTATTGCTCGAGACACTTGAATTAATTTGTTAATAAATTGCTGAAAAATTAAATATCATTAATATACATCGAAAGACATTAACATATTTTTTATCCTAACGCATCATATATCTTAAATTTGATAAATTTAAACAAAAATTATTTTATACCTCTATACCATGTCTTTCTCGATCGCAACCTATTACCATCCAATTTTTCAATTCCTTGCAACGCAATAAAGGTGCTCTTTGCATGTTTCTCGACCAATCTCCTCTCATAGTATCAATAATTGTATTTCTACTAAACACAAGTCTTTCGTTAACTAATACACGACCCTTGAGTTCGACTAAATTTGGATCTAACGTCATTTTCCAATTTTGAAGTTCTTCTATGACTTTCGGTTCTTTACGAAGTCTTTCATTGAAAGTTTTTAATTTTCTTATCCGTTCTTCAGGATTAACACGAGTAAACATAGATAATGCTTTCATCAAATGGAAATTCTCTCTCATGCTATCGGTTAAGCCTACAAGATAAAAAAAAGTCACACACATTACCTAAGTAGAAAAATTTACACACCCATTACAAAATCGGTGTACTTAAAAATATTGACATAACGTACCTGTAGCACGACACAATTCAGGAACTAGATAAACTAGTTGTCCCTCGCCTGCATTTCGTTCCTTTGGTTTTATTCTTGTCACTAACATCGGTTGCGTCATCTCTGTTATTCGAATATGATATTTCGTTAAGTAATAATCACGATAAGATATAACTTCTCCATTTTTTTTTTTAAATGTCGAGGAAGGACTTGCATCAAAATCAACATCTTCGATGCGGTAGGTACGACTATTATAATCCGTAAGCACCATAATTCCAACAACACTTTTAAAGAACTCATTCTATAATTGCATATTTTTTATTAGATATAATGTATAATAATGTATATAATGTATAATGTAAAAAAAAATATAAACGAGAATAAATATTAATCTTACCTTAACGTTATGACTGCTACGTCTATAGCAATCTGTTAATATGTCCAACAATGTTTGCTGTCGTATTATTTTATGCGTCATTTCGCAACTCAATAAAATATTGTGTTCATATTGACGAATAGATGTAAGATAGCCTGGCCACAAATCCAGTTTATAATCATGTAAATTTTCCTATATAGTCAAGTGATTATTACAAAAATGATTAATCTCTAAACATACAATAAACAACAATCATATTTAAGCAAATTTCTACTAACTTTATTATATGCATCGTAATAATTACGGCCCACTAATTTCAAATCTAAATGTTCCAAGCATTTCCTCATTATTATATTAAAAACTTGAATATAATGTGGATCGTTTCGCGACATGTCTCCAACTAAACGTATGGCAATCTGGACAGGTACATCATCTTGTTTTTTAGTTGAAACAAATTCAAATTTCTGAAATTCGTATATATTCATTAAAAAGGGTGTCTAGACATAAAACTATGTTTACTTTTATAAAACATTAGTAAATAGGTTATAATGATCTTACCTCTGGTAAACGAACAGGCGTATACAGAACAGTTCCATCGAAAATATACATTCCAATTTTCTCTTTATGAAGTCTCAACAAAGCTTTACGCACTACAATACTTTCTTCT
This sequence comes from Odontomachus brunneus, assembly GCF_010583005.1. Classification (NCBI taxonomy): domain Eukaryota; kingdom Metazoa; phylum Arthropoda; class Insecta; order Hymenoptera; family Formicidae; genus Odontomachus; species Odontomachus brunneus. The sequence continues at coordinate 1,060,406 of NW_022639454.1, forward strand.
TCTGGTACAAAATCTACACGATACTTATAAAGACACCAGTCAGGTACAGTGATCAACTTGAAGTGATTTGTTTGCAATATTATTTGTTCTCCTGATGTTCCTAGAAATAGATAAAAATAATTAAAAATCACAAAAAAACAATTGTGCTTAATTTTATCATTCATTCTTTTTTAGAAGGTATAGAAATATTATCTGTCTAATATTTGTAAATAATCTGTACTTAATATGATAAACACATATTACGAATCCCGAATTTCGTTTCTAGTAAGTATAATACTTTTACTTAAGAGTTATAATTTGTACTGACCTTTCTTAGTTACTAAAGTATTTGGTCTAGTGACAAAAATAGTTTCTAAAGGTGGACGTTGACGACGTTGTCCTGAGCTACTGTCCCCACCTCCACCTTTTTAAAAAATAATTATATATAAATATAATTTCTTAAAAGTTCTCTGCAATATAGAAAAGATTAAATAATTAGAATATTTGCCTGTAAATCGGCCTTCCATCTGTTCAGCAGCATGTTGTTCTGAATATGTAGATAAAGAACTTGAACTAGTAGCATACTCTTGGCTCTCTCTAATGTTCTATTGTAATAAAATGTTATTTATTGCATATATACATTAACATAATATTTTTTGTTTTCTTTTTTTATACATAGTATCTACACTCTGTATAAAAAAGGAAAACATAAAAACATTATGTTAATGTATATATACAATAAATTGTAAAAATATGTATGCAGCAACCTAGATAGATTAGGTGAAACTGAATAAAAAAATTCCCCCACTATTTTACTTTACAAACCATCACATAAAATTCCGAAATATTATATAAATATAGATATTGCATAAATATCTTGTATAAATGCAGTATTTAATACTAAAACAATATAATATTTTGAATATTGCATGCAATACTAACCTTTACGATTCCTCTGGATGATGAATATACTCTCTGTTTACAAAGAAATTTATTTTATTAATTAGACAAAAGAAAAAAAAAAAGATATTATATAAGTTATCCCAGGGAAGAAAAGACAATGAAGTTCATAACATAAAAATATTAGAAAAACAAAAGTTGAAACACTGAATAGAGATGAGGATATTAAATAGTAGAAAAATATTGAGAGGAAATAGAAAAAAACTGATAAGACAATAAATTAAAAAAAAGAAAGTAAAAAGCAACAGAACTGGTTAATATTTTATGTATATAAAATGAAGGATCCAGGAGAATAAAAGAATATTAGAGATTATCCCATATTTTATCAAGAATAATTAATATCAAAAGATCTCATAAACTTACTGATTCTTCAGGTCTTAAATAAGGTGTCCTACCAGAGAACGAACTATGTGTTCTACTTCTACGATGCCCACTACTAGTCGATGGTTGAGAAGGATCATAGTCATCTCTACCTTGTTGAGACATCTAAAAGAATTTTTTTTTAATACCAAATCAGAAATTGGAAATTAACAATTCCTACATGTTCAATACTGTTACAAGTTTCTACATGTAGAGTAATTATCTATTTCCCTAATATTACTACACATACATATAGAGTTAAAGAAATATTACAGTTAAAGAGATAACTTAAATAATTTTGTAAATAAAACGTAACTTTTACTGTGTTTGTAATAAAAGAAACATCCTATCAGTGATATTATCAGTACAAGTTTACCGACAACTATCGATTCGGTATGTACCATTATAATATTACCGTTATAACCGGCATGTATATATAATTACATTTTAAAATATTTGCGCAACGATACTCAGACAGTACAAGATCTTCTTCAAGGAATGTCCTGGAAACTTATATAAACATTTAGAAGTCTTCGAAACGTCTCCGGGATATTCTGGAGGTATGTGAATATTTAGAAACCTTCAGGATGTCTTTGATACGTCTTTAAAAGATTGTGCTGTCTGGGTATATACCAAACCGACAATTGTAAAAATCGGCAAAAATAAAAATTGTATAAAATTACCTTGTATGTTTGTGTTGAAGATTAAATTAATTATTTTCGTAGATGAAATCTACAACTGGTCACATCTACTTTCTACACTCATACGATCGAATTCTCAAGTCTGCAACTTTTAAAATGCATCGCTATAGTGCATTCAATATTATAACCGCTTAAAGGAACGTCTACATTGGAAGTAAGCAGTAAGAAGAATAAGAAATTGACCAATCATAGTTGATTATTCTTCTCACATTCGACTGTGGTTGGTCAATTTCTTACTCTTACTTCCTACTTCTTGCTATTTACTTCCAATGTAGACGTCCCTTTAGGCTGACGTCCCATGGAACGGAAATTCTCATCGGAACGTAATGCGCGCACCAATCACATGGTCTAGGTGAAGGCCATCATACACAAAATTTCGTAAAAACTTAAATCGTAAGCGTAAGGAAATCGACCAATCTCAATCGAGTATTCGGCTCTTCGTAACCCCTCCATTATTACGAAGAGCCGAATACTCGATTGGGATTGGTCGATTTCTTTACGCTTACGTTTTAAGTTCTTACGGAATTTTGTGTGTGATGGTCTTTACTATTCCGTTCCCGCGTAAGCTGATGGCACATAGAAAAACTTAGGGTGCTATTTCAAATGTCGCACGACAAGCTTTTCGGATACGTTTATTGGTTGGCGAATATTTCTAGGTTTTCTGTTCGTCAACCAATGAACGTATCCAAAAAGCTTGTACGACACGTGAAATATCAGCCTTAAGTAGTAAAACGTAAGTAGTAAACAAATTGACCAATCACAGTCATTCTTCTTACGGTCCAAGAATCAACGACTGTGACTGGTCAATTTGTTTACTGCTTACTAGAGATGTCCGATTCTGAATCGATTCGATCCTTTCTCCAAAAATAGGCTTATTCGTGTTGTTTGCACTTTTCGTATTTAAAACCAGACAAAAGTATATTGGAATGTTTGGAAGAAGCAAAAGCTAACTAACTCGATTGTTTCTTCCAAGTGTCTAATTAGGCGTCCATCTCTTTTTAAAAACGAAAAGTATAAAACATGCAAGCAGCACGAACAACCCTTTTTCCCTAAATTTGTTAGAGAAAGAATCAAATTGATTAAAAATCAGGCATCTCTACTGCTTACGTCTTATGGCTTCTGCACACAGGACGCGGTAATGTTTGCCGCGTGACAGAAGTCTACGCGACAGCCAATCAATATGTTGTTTTTCCGTAAGAGCTAGAAGGTTATTACGGAAAGCAGCATATTGATTGGCTGTTGCGCGAACTTCCGCCGCGCGGCAAACATTACCGCGTCCTGTGTGCAAGAACCATTAAGTACCTTTACAAGTACCTTTACATGGGAACATCGAGCGTTAAAGCGGTAGCAAATCAACGTGCCACTTTCCGCAAGAACTACAAGTATACTTCTAGAACCTGATACGTTGATTGTCTAACGCTTTAACGCTCGACGCTGAAACGCTCCCATGTATTGGCACCTTTACTGCTTAAGTTTTTCTGTGTGCCACGGCCCGTACCGACATTTGTTGAATCAGTAGGCGTTGTTGTGCAGTTTTTTTATACTGCTTACCGATCCGACAACTGTCGAACCACGGTAACGGAATACGGGTGGGACCCGATTGACCACGATACGATTGGACACAGATTGTAATGATTGGTTCGACCTAATAATTCACTAGATAATTCTTTTCATCGGTTGGCTGTGTCCAATCGTACCGTGGTCAATCAGGACGCTCCACGGAATACCAGCACTGTTCTTTTCAGTTGCACTGCTAAACTGGTGCAATAAATTAAAGTGAGACAAGTATATTTTTTCTTACTCTAACTTATTGCATCAATTCAGCAGTGCAGCTGAAAAGAACAGACCACCTGTTACGCCTGTTATTTTTTTCGCGAATAGAATGGTTGCAATTGGTATGCGCGTTCCGTTCCGATGAGAATTTCCGTTCTATGGGACGCCAGCCTTAAGGGACGTCTACATTGGAAGTAAGCAATAAGAAGTAGGAAATAAGAATAAGAAATTGACCAATCATAGTTGATTATTCTTCTCACATTCGACTATGGTTGGTCAATTTCTTACTCTTACTTCCTACTTACTTCCAATGTAGACGTCCCTTTACTGAACGCTCAGTGAACTCTTACATGTGATTGGTGTACATCTCTAGATCTAAAGAAATATGCCAATCGGATACAAGAGATCACTAAGCGTTCAATGAACGGTTGTAGTATCAGACCCACGTCCATGTAGTAATAGATAGCCCTCGATTTTAAAGGGCTTGAATGCGCATATGTAATTGGATGTCTAATACAAATTATCAATCACATACCCCTATGCTTGGCCATGTGCAATGAGGGCCATTTAATAGTTCGTTCAGAACTACAAATGGTTTAAAAAATGAATTCATTAATCATATCGATTTGACGCCTCGAAATATATACAGTGCCGAGTATATCTTGCTTGAAATTAGTCGACTAATATTCGTTTTTTCTTCTTTTTTAAAAGTTTGGTGTATAAAACACCGTGCTTCGACCTTCGATTAATGTTCGTTTATATCAATTTTGATTAACTTAACCGTCTGGTTGTTCCAACGGATTTGACCAATCAAATCTGTTAATTCTAACGAGGAATGCGACTGGTCAATTCTACTAGAATAATTAACCAGTTAACAAGAGAACAATCAGCCCATTGTTCCTTGTTGGAAAATACGTTTCGGTCACTGAAATATATACTACTTAGAACGCGCGCTGCCTCTTGAGGCGTATAGGATGAAAGAGAAGTTTCTTCTTTCCTCTCTTAGGGGCGATTGTTCCAATTTTTTAGTAAGCTACCTGACAGTTAAATCATAAGTCTGTCTTCGTTTTTTTCTTCAAATTGGATAGAGATAAACACATGATTTACCTATAAGGTAACTTATCAAAAGGTTGGAACAATCAGCCCTTATTCTTGTCTGGTTTATGGTATAGTCGAGAGTGAAGAGAATTGATAAAATCCAAATTAAAAGTTAGAGATAATATGAAAAACAGTAACCATTGAATGGCTTAAGCTTATGAACGAAAGTTTAAGATATAAAAAAAAATATATTTTTTTTCATATATATATTTTTTCTCATTTATTATTTATAAGTATTCACTTATCGACTTATTATTAAGAAAAACAAAGCAAAGATGGTTCCTAATTCGGAGATTTAGCTTATGTTTAGAAATCAATCGACTTAGCTTTCGGTTCAGACTGTACCAGACAAAAGGCGTTTTTTCGTTTCGTGACCAAACTAACCAACCAAACGCTACCGTGGTCACGAAACGAAAAAACGCCTAAAGATAGCGCTGTTCGAGACCTACAAACATGCTCTTTCATCCCGCACATTCAAGAAATAGCGCGCGTTTCAGGGCCCATATTCCTGAAATTTTTGCGTATAATTTTCATTGCACAGCTATTTTATGGTTGATATGATTCGCAGTAAAACTTACGTATACGCAATTATTTTAAAAATAAAGACCCAGTGCTGGGATTCTGTAACTCGTTATCGTTGCGCAGCTTTTCTACGGTATACAAAAGCTGCGCAACGGTAACGAAACTGGGTGCTTTCCAGTTGCGTACATTGTGTTGCACAAAACCAGTTTATTGGTTGCATATTATCTTACAAAATATTTTAGATATAGGGTGCTTCGAAATGTCCAGGTTTGGATTGGGTTGAGTTAGTTCCACTATAGTATCCGTTACATATACTATAGTGGAACTAACTCAACTCGACCCAACTCTGGGTATTTCGGAAACACCCAATATGTGACCAATAAACTGGTTTTGTGTACGCGTGTATCAAGATGTGTTAAGCAATTGGAAAGCACCCACTATCGTTAATTCCAATAACAAGTTACAGAATAGAGCTACAAGTAGTATATATTTCACTGATTTCGGTATTCACTGATAATATCGGCAGCACTACAAATCTGTTCCGATATACGTAGTAGTAAACTTTCAAAATGTTTTTGTGTTTATATAATACAGATTATTTTTCACTTTCTACTTTTATTGTTGCGACTCATCAAGCGAGGCATTCGCAATAGACACATGGCGGCATCCATGGAAAAATTACTTTACAGAAGACAACAGATCATAAAATAAAATCATAAAAGCACTTGACTGCACGATAACGCGTGCAATATTGATGATAATTGTAGTTTTTTTTCATATTTTGTTATTTCTATATTAGCTATAAATAATATCCAAGTTCTTTTTTTTGTTTGGTGACTAGTCACCCATGCTTTCGACATTCCACGAGAATATTTATGTTCATTCAGCACATTGCTAAACAGACAGTACAAACTGCTAAGATATCTTAAATATCTCCAAAAGACATCCAAAAAAAATAAGGACATCTTTTAGGCGTCTTTAAGACATCTTTTAATAGATTGTGCTGTCTGAGTGTCCTTTTTAGTCAATATCCAATTTCAGTAAAAATTAGGTTATGTATGATACTGCGTGAATAGTCAGCTACTGCAATATTTACACACACAGCTACGTTCCGTACTCTCTATTCAATAGATCAACAATACACTTGTGAAAAAAAGAATGTTTATGTCAGCGTATTACGATGTCAACACGTTTACAGTACCAGTAGTAAATATTACTAAAGACAAATTTATACAGCGTCGGAGACGGATACTATTAAATACAAACAATTGCAAGCATAATTTAACATTTCCCACGAAATCAGTGTTTATAATATTTTTCACAAATCAATGTACTATTAACCATTATTATTATTAAACTTACTTGGATAGCCGGTTGTCCGTTTCATATATCTGCATGCAAGATGGACACGTGTTCAACGACGTATTCAACTAAGAAGACTGTCGGATATCGTACGTTTGTCGTTCGTTTGCAGTCAGATGAACGAACAAAAAACCAGGCGAGTCGAGCAAGTGTGAATGATCTCATGGCTCAGCAGAAAGAGAAACCTGAGAAGTCCTTAAGAATGCGATAAACGCTGCCATCCAAATATTTCTTCTTCGCCGATAACATAAATATTTAGTTATATTTATTTGCTAGCATAGGCAGCGTGAAGTTTGTCTTTAGGCCTGGTCTACAATGTCGTTATTTGTAATTCCCGATCTACAATAGGTGTAGTAAGAGTTTACAGGAGTGTAGACTAGAGATGCCCGATTCTTAATCGATTTGATTCTTTCCCTAACAAATTTAGGGAAAAAGGATTGTTCGTGCTGCTTGCATATTTCATACTTTTCGTTTTTAAAAAAAGATGGACACCTAATCAGACGCTTAGAAGAAACAATCGAGTTGGTTGTCTCGTTTTTGTTTCTTCGAAACATTCCAATATACTTCTGTCTATTTTTAAATACGAAAAATGCGAAGAGTACAAACAACACGAATAAGCCTATTTTTGGGGAAAGAATCGAATCGATTCAGAATCGGGCATCTCTAGTGTAGACAAATCCTGAGTTGACTTTGGAGATTTCTTGCGGGGAGAGCCCGAAGCTTCTGCCTCTGTGTGTAAGTTTATGTCCATACACACGCCCCATAAGCGTATTGTTCGCGCGGATGCAAAAGTTAAGCAAGGTTGAGCAGGGTTGGGACTAGAGATGCCCGATTCTTAATCGATTCGATTCTTTCCCTAACAAATTTAGAGAAAAAGGATTGTTCGTGCTGCTTGCATGTTTCAAACTTTTCGCTTTTAAAAAGAGATGGACACCTAATCAGACGCTTGAAAGAAACAATCGAATTGGTTGTCTCGCTTTTGCTTCTTCCAAACATTCCAATATACTTCTGTCTAGTTTTAAATACGAAAAGTACGAAGAGTGCAAACAACACGAATAAGGGCCTATTTTTGGGGAAAGAATCGAATCGATTCAAAATCGGACATCTCTAGTTGGGACATTTGACAAATTCTAGGGTTTTTTACATTATACGTAATATATGTATATTACGTAAAATATGTCCCGAGCCACAATAGGGCTGCGTTCGAAAACACACACTGAGTGCACACTACTAGACGATAGCCGTTGGAGTGAGCAAAATACAAGATAAAAAGAGAGGGAGAGTACTCGAGTGACGTTTCCGAACGCAGCCTAATGGCTCCTGCACACCGGACGCGGTAATGCTTGCCGCGCGGCGGAAGTCTGCGCGACAGCCAATCAATATGTTGTTTTGTAAGAGTTAAAAGGTTATTACGGAAAGCAGCATATTGATTGGCTATCGCGCGAATTTCCACCGCGTGGCAAGCAATACCGCGTCCTGTGTGCAGGAGCCATAAGTGTAGTAAGCTTTAAGCCTTAAGAAATTGACCAATCGATTATTCTCCTCAAATTGGTTAATTTCTTAAGGCTCAAAGCTTATTACACCTATGGCTGCGTTCAGATTCCTTACCCGGGTGCACTCTAATACAAGAAGTGCTATAGTATATGTGACATATACTATACTGTTTCTAGTAACAGAGTGCACCCGGGTAGGGAATTTGAACGCACCCTATTGTGGATCAGGACTAATGGGGCTCGCACAATGACGTATATATATAGACCAAGCATTGGGTGCGTTCAGCAGATAAAAGCGTTCAGTGAGCACTCGATGTTTATTGGTTTATTCTGTTGGTTCCCTATATTTAGACCAATTACGTTTACGAATCACTCAACAGTTGTACAACTGAGGTGCGTTCAGATTCTTCATCCGAGTGCACTCTATTACTAGAAACACTATAGTATATGTTACATATACTATAGCACTTCTAGTATACACCCAGGTGTGGAATCTGAACGCAGCCCTGTTGTGTCTGTGAACGCGCCCATTATGTCAGCAAAGTGAAGCAGTTGGAAAGTTGGCAGTTTAAAATAGAGTGAGAAAGTTGATCTGCCCATAATGGTTTGGTTTACATCGTGCACTTGATACGCGTACTAAATAGTAACCTTCTATTAGATAATCTAAATATTAGAGATGCCCGATTCTGAATCGATTCAATTCTTTCCCCAAAAATAGGCTTATTTGTGTTGTTTGCATTCTTCGCATTTTTCGTATTTAAAACCAGACAAAAGTATATTGGAATGTTTGGAAGAAGCAAGTTAACTAACTCGATTGTTTCTTCCAAGCGTCTGATTAGGTGTCCATCTCTTTTTAAAAGCGAAAAATATGAAACATGCAAGCAGCACGAACAACTCTTTTTCCCTAAATTTGTTAGGGAAAGAATTGAATCGATGTAGGGCGGTATTCATAGTCGAATTTTATTTCAAGATCGTCTTAAGTAATGTCTTAAGATGCTCTGTGATTGGTTTATGACATCTTAAGACAGTACTTAAAATGATCTTAAATATTAGATTGGACTATGAATACCGGCCTAAGAATCGGGCATCTCTAGTTCGCACACTAAACATGACTAAAATCAGCAGCACACGATGCTTGTTTTCATGCTAAATTGCTTGCTGAATGGAAATACTCTATTCTGATTGGTACATTTCTAAAGACGGACCAATCAGAATAGAGTATTTCCATCCAGTAAGCAATCCAGCACGAAAACAATCATCGCGTGTTGCTGGCTTTAGTCCATGATGAACACTGGAAATAGTTTTTTTGATTAGTGCATTTCCACCCATTTTCAGAAATGTACCAATCAGAACAGAGTATTTCTGTCCAACAAGCAAACAAGGGCTGCTATTCCGTTACCGTGGTTCCGACAGTTGTCGGATCGGTAGGCGTCGTTGCGCAGTTTTCCACGGTATAAAAAAATCTGCGCAACGACACCTACCGATTTGACAACTGTCGGTACGCGGGAACGGAATAGTACCCCAGGGGTTTGATTCTTGATGGAATGCGAATGAGATATGAATACGAAAATGTATAGTTCACGTTACGTATACTGTAGATTTTCGCATGCATATCTCATTCGCACACTGTCAAGAATCGGGTTCCAACACAAAAACAAGCAATGGCTGTGTTCAGCAGAGAAAGTTGCTTTACAACTGTTGTAAAATTTGTGAATCTGATTGGTACATACTCTTGGATTCAACCCAAATTAAGAGTATATTCCAATCAGATTCACGAATTTTGCAACAGTTGTAAAACAGCTTTCTCTGCTAAACGCAGAAAATGTGTGCTGCGCTAGCTTAAGAGTAATGGAGGATTCACATTGCGTTCGGCGTTCAATAGAAGAACAGCTTCCTAATAGAGAATTCAAATCTCCATTAGAAAGTTATTTTTTATTGGATATCGGATGTCATACATCAAACATCGTAGTGTCAATCCTCCATAAGAAATTGACCAATCATATTTGACTACTCTTCTCATATTCGATTGTAATTGGTTAATTTTTTATTTCCTCCTTTTTATTACTTACTACCATTATAGAATGAACTTTACAACTGTGAACATCCAAGAAGAACTAGCCTTTAGCGATCAGAAGTGTTATTTCATAAATATCTTTTTATTTAGGAATAACATACAAGAATTTTGAACATTAGTTTTCTTGTTCTGATGTTATTAATCCAGAATTCTGGGATGAGTATCCTGGCCTTAAGATGTTCAATTTGAAGAAAAAAAAGTATGATTTAATTGTCAGGTAGAGAGAGAACTTACCAAGAATTTGGTACAATCGAATCTTATTGTTGTACTAGTTTCTTTCTGCTCTCTATTATTATCTGTCTTCAATTCATGTCTATTCTCAGCAGCAACTTTTCTTTCTACAATTTTTTCTTACATCATAAACTTATTATTCTTTTTCCTGAGATATCCTCTATACTTAGTTATATCTTTTTTCAAATATTTTATAATTGATGAAATAAGTTTTTTCTTTGTACATGGGGTTAGTATAGACTAGGAAGAGCAATAATAAAGGTTAGTTTTGTGATACATACAATATTATGCACACTACTCTAATATTAAATACTATATTTATAAAGAACAAACATGTATATAAAATATTGTTTATAATATGTTTATGCAATAAATAACATTTTATTACAATAAACTTATAGAAAGCATTGAGAATATGCTGCTGATTCATTACCTACGTATTTAAAACGTGATGTTGAATAAAGTTGTTCAAGTTATCGATAAGTTTTTTCTACTATTTGACTTGTTCTAGTCTTTATCAGAAAAGTTTCAAGAAATTGTACTTGAATATTATTGTTTTTAAAAAGTGAAAGTAGGGATAATACATCAGAACAACATAGTTGACATGCTGATTCACTTTTAGAAACTTCATATCATCAAACTTAGTAATTTAGTAATTAAAGTAGGTCAGTACAAATTGTAGCCTCTAAGTAAAAATATTTATAGAAAACTATTTGAAATTCATTATATGTGTTTATATTAAACGCAAATTAAATATAGATTATATAAATGTACAGAGATATATAAATTATATATGAATTATATACATATATAGATATATTTTTATATTTTTTCTAAAGAAGAATGTTTGGATAATAAAATTGAATACAAATAGTTGCTTTGCCATTTTTAAGACTCCTAGTTCCTTACTACGGAATTCTAGATTGATGACGTCGGAAGTGGTAAAAATACATAATAAAAATTCTTGCAAAATATTAAAATAAAAAAATATATTCATAAAGTAACACAGTTAATCGAGCACATCTGTATAACAGTCCAAACCCTTTTTTTTACTCTAACAATCAATAAATTACTGTCAAATTAACGCAACATGTAACCTACCTTTTTAATTTATCTCTCGGCATGATTTTCTCATCTTAATTTTAACGTTATTTATTGATTGTTGGAATAAATAAATAAATTATGTTTAATACATTTATCTGGTATCATAGTAGTCAATAAGTTTTTCTGAATCTGATTGATTTGTAATTTTTAAATTTTGGTAATATCACGTGTACTAACCAGTTCAAGAGTTCGCGCACCAAATGTTTAATGTGAATGCATCATTTGTTCTCAACAAGAATGACAGTAATAAGGTTACATAAAATTATAAACGAAAATGGATCTCGAAGAATTTGCGAGTCTTCAGTTAGATAAACCATTACCTGATATAAGAGTACGTAATATTTACTGATACTTTCAACATTCACTTCCATTTATAGTATGAATCTGGTTAAAAACCATTTCTGTTACTGTCAGTACTCGAGAAGTAATTTTTCGTCTATTAACCTCGACAAGCATTTGCGTAGTTTCATTTCATGCTTCGGCGAGACTTCATTGAGGTATTATTATCCCAGAATGAAGAGCAGTTACGAAAACACTCCTTGGATGCTGGCTTAGAAAGAAAACCTATAGATAGGGCGCTTCATATTCTCTCGTAAGTATAAATAATATATTTGTTATCTTCTAATACGATTACAAAATTATGAATCTCTTGTTAATTTTTGTTTCTATATATATAAAAGATCCTTCCTTCGTTGCTTCGAAAAGATCTATCCTTCTGATCGTTTGAAAATTTATATGATCGATATAAACTATATGTGCAAAACTGAATTTTTCATAAAATTTTATTCTCTTGCTTATATACGCGCGAGAACAAGTCTGTATACATTACGTCGAGGAGTCGACTTGTTAAACCTTGATCGGAAATACGTAATTTGCCTTCGATTACCGAATCAAGGTCGACGCTGCATTAATTAAATCTGTATACAATTTCAAAGTAGCAGATATTCTCTGATGATTATACGACAACTGGCGACTTACATGTCGATCATTAACTCTCCGTAAATCCTACGAGAAGCAAACGAGACCTTCATTTAGAATTTTTACAAGTACTGTAGTATGAGTACTATTTAGATTTCATAAATTATTCTGTACTTTTTCTTTTATCACAAATTGAGATGAATCGAATTCATGCAAATTCTCGAGTTCTCGTCCAACGCTCGATTCGATAATTCTTGAATACTGCAATGTGCGCGACTGTTAATATGTCGTAATGTTAATTCGGCCATATTATCCATTACGTTTTTCCGAAAACATTTGTAAAGTCGAATCGTGCGTCCAATCTCCGTCGCGTGTTTGCCCGCCAGCGCATCGAATTACCAGGATGACGCGAGCGCTAAATCATTCCTATGTCGCATTTGCGTTACGCAACGCAGCGCCCTCGACGCGTAATGCGCGCCGCGCCGGGCACGCGGTGCGTCACACACCTTTTCACCACCCAATATGTGGGCCGCGCTCGTGACAGTTCGGCACGGGTCGGATGCGTTCGTGCGTCTCGACGTCGAGTCGGACAGAATCGATAGCGTGGAAATCGGAACCTGCTTCAGTTGTCATTCAGTGCGTTCGAGTGCGTTCTCGCGGTGTTGTGTTGCCATTCTCTCCCGCGCGAAAAACGCGTCATGAGCGCGCGTACGTGAGTGCCATTCGCGTAGGGGCTCACCGATCGATTAGCAATCCCTCCGTGTTTACTGCAACATCGATGAATAAGATGCGCCTTGAAAATGCTGCACGAGGGAGATGAAGTCCCATACGAGATCGTTCTCGATTCGTAAGTAGTTGCATGCGTGGTATAAAAATGTGAAGTATAAACTTTGCATCGAGTCGACTCGTCCCTCTCGATAGGGTCGAATTTTCTCAGCCTTCCGACCCCTCATTTCTTCTGTGTCTTCCTAAAAATAACATGTCGTTCAAGGAGCACACTGTTCTTGTCCTTAAGCGCGCTAATTATAGTCCTTTAAAGACGGAATGATATTCCTCTCGTGACGAGAGTGGTGCGCAAGCGATGTCAAGACTGTAGGAAGTTTGTGAAACTCGAAATTTAGGTTAACCAACCGTTCTGTAACTGATATGCATATTTTTAAGCTGACTGATTATAGAAAGTTATAAATACGTATTTTATAAGCTTCTTGAATAATAATTGTCAGATCCTTCATCGAGGACTTGTTATAAGCAAGTTCTCTATGATTGCTATATTTTCCCACTCACTCATCTATATCTTTCTACTGTCGATGCCAAAATGTATTTCTACAATTTATCTCAACAATGTAAAAGAAAATACAACATTGAAAATGAACTTTTTCAGGAAGGGGGATGAAATTCAAAAGCTTAGTGTTATACAAAGTCTACCAAGTCTTTTAGCTACTGATACGCAATCATGTATGTCTCGAGTGGTACCTAAGATGCAGCAGTCTTTGGCTACTGCATCAACCGAATTTCACATAGCAGCATCATCCACATTCAAAACAATTTTAGAGCAGAAGCTTGTCAGCCATAATGTTTTCAGTCAAACATTCCTTCAAAGTATATTAAATTCTCTGGAAAGTCGTGACCCAGGTGAATATATTTAATTATCAGTTGTAATATTTGTCCATAATTAAGAAGGAAATATCTTTCTGTGTTGCTTATGTGTCATTTTAACTCTCATTTTTTCTTCAAGTTGTCTGTCACGCATGGTTGGAGACCTTACTGGATGTGATAGAGTTACTGCCGGTAGAAATCATAAGAGCACAGGTTAGTAAATGTGCAAGGCCAGAAATTAATATCTTATATTGTATTATTCAAATAAATTAATAATAAATTAGTACCTCATATTGTATTACTCAAATTTATATCATTCATGTTATAAATAAATGTTTGAAATATTATATAGTTATGTAAATATAATATAATAATACTCTTGGATGAATAATAATGAAAATATTGTTATACAGATTCTTCCATTGACTATAAGTAAAGGACAACTGTCACAACCTATCTACTCCAGGATAACATGCAGCAGATTATTAGGGAAAATTTGCACACGATTTGATTCTACTATGTGAGTGTATTTGTGTGTATTTAGTTTTTATAATCTTAGCAAAAGAGGCAGAATGAGATAAAATTCCTCTCTCTTTTTCTCTCTATAAATAAAAGAGAAATAACATATTTAAAATTATTTTATACCAAGTAACGTCCAAATATCTTAATATATATGTGATTATACAAGTGTTTTAACTTATTTATACATGATAATCCATTTTGCACATTAATATGTTATTGTGACATAAAAAAGTATTAACTAGAAATTATAATAAATTCATAACTTATTGTTTGTTTTATTTGGTAAATAAATGTGCCATTGTTAAAATTGTTATTAGGATACAGAAAGAAGTTCTACCAACAGTGCACTCCCTTTGTCAGGATGTTAGTAGTGAAGTACGAGCTAGTATTTGCTTGCAGCTACGTTTCGTCGCGGAGAGCCTCGGTGCTGAGTCTGTAAAACCCGCTTTACTACCATCTCTTGTAGAATTAGCAAGCGATGAAGAAAGCAATGTAAGATATGCCTCTGTACAGACAATAGTGTATTTACTACCTCAACTTCAGGAAGGTGAGTTTCCTAGAGAACAGTATATTGGCATAAGAAATAATAAAAAGCTAATACTTCCCGATTTATTTACAGATACAATAAAAACTATAATAGCACCACTTGTTAAAAAGCTATGTGAAAGTGCAAGTAAATCGGAAGATAATGTGATATGTATGATAGCTCAGGAGTTCGGAAAACTTGTACTTGGCCTAGAAAGTAAGAAATTATTCTTGCGTTTCTTTTGGCAATACGTGTCTAAATAACAATATTCAGATAAAATTGATAATATATATTATTAAATATGATTTTAGAGTGCTTGTCAATATCAGAGAAGACATGGTTCTTGAAATACTATCAGCAACTTGCACAAATGGGAATACCATCATCAAAGAAAGAGAAGTCACACTTTACATTTGTGAGTATTTAAATATTAACTTGCTCATTTAATTTATTTTGGTTGTATAAACTGATTTCAAAAATACGATATGTTATATTTTAACCTTGATAAATCTTATAATATTGTAAATTTTTAGATGAGCAGTAATCCTATGGAAGATGAGAGATATGTGGAATGTAGAAGACACTGTGCATTTAATTTGCCTGCGATGTTTATCTTTGTATCGAATTCATCAGAAGACGTAGATTCATTACTTTCGACGTTTAATTTATTAACAAATGATCATTACTATATGGTTCGTAGGACCGTTGCCTGTGGACTTCACGAAGTAAGAGTACAAGTATATATTATACTTTATAAGCTTATAACATTGTATATATAATAAAGCGATAATTTTTAGGTGGTGAAAATTTTAGGGCCGAAAAGTGCACGGTTAAAAGGGAATTTAATAAAATTATTGAAAGATTCTGAAGAAGTACTTCAAGGTTTAATTCCTCACATAGGATTAACGCTGGAATACTTAGTCGAAAGTCAAACTATTGGAACAGATAAAATGGTAAATAAATTTTATTATGCAACTTCCGGTATGAAATAATGATTTTCAAGGTCTTGTATTATCCGTTATAGGATTCTACTCTTTTGGAAATAGGTAAAGCTTTATTAAAATGTGAGGCTGAAGTTTCGGGTACGCACAACTGGAGACTGGCATCTTTAATGCATGCGCAACTCGAGATTTTACCCAAATGTTTTCCCAGTGATTTTATATACTCATATTTTGTGCCAATGGCTTTCTCCAGAATTTTACACGCGGTAAGTCTATATAATACTTCGTGTGTTTAAAGCTCCTGGTAATTATAAAATATTTATACGAATCGTCAATCCGAAAATTTCAGAGACCTATACCGGTACGTCTTGCTGCGGGAGTACTGTTTCTTTTTCTTCTACGATACAATACAAAGCCAATACAGAGAGCTGAACTGCGTAGTAGAATCTTCACAGATTTAGCCAATAATCCTGATTGCTATGTGAGAATGATGTTTGTTCGCATGATGGTCGAAGCACTGGAAATATTTTCCTCCTCTTATTTTAAGGAACATTTTTTCAATGTTTTATTAACTCTGGCTGAGGATCCAGTAGCTAACATAAGAATGAAAGTGGTATCTTTCCTTCCACAACTAAAAAATCAGTTGTGGATACCAACTGATAAGAAATTGCTGACGTCGTTAGAATCGGTTGTCAGGCACTTGAATAACAATGAAAAAGATAGAGATGTGTTATTTATCTTAAAAAACGTCACGCAGAAACTAGAGGAAATGGATGTCAAATATGAAGGCCAAACTGTAAGTCTATTTATACATGTGTGTATATATAATACATTAGTTATTTTGGACTTTCTTAATAAAAGTACCTTATATGCTTATAAGCCACAGACTTACGAGTCATATTTAAATACATTTTTATCAATAAAAAAAATTCAGGATAAAGGCCATTCTCTTCCTTTTCATATAGTTCACAACAAAACTTACTAAACAAGATTTAGAAGATGCTAAAAGATTGGAAGAAGAAAAGAAATTGTCAGGCATTGGTACAGGGAAACCAACAACTGGAACAATAGTTAAAAAAGGTATTATATTACAGTGTATTATAATTTACTAATATTTTTGAATTCCTAAAAACAATAAAAATTTTGAAATAAAACATTTATTAAAAATTTGAACAATATTATTCCTTCAGGTGGCTGGATAAAAACTGGTACTGAAAGTGTAACAAGAGGAATGTAAGTGCAATTTCAACTGTATATAACAATTTATAAAGAATAGTAGAATATTACCTGTTTGCAAGTTCATTTATAGTTATATTATTACATGTATTGAATTAATGCATTTCATGTTTCAGATCGCAATCCAAAGGTGAGCATTCAACAGAGATTAATGAGGCATCATGTGAAATAAAATTATCAATGAAATGTAAGCAATATATATATATATATATATATATATATATATATATATATAATTTAATGATAACACAGAATTTGACAAGCGGAAATCCATGTTCAAGTAAATCTCCTCTGTCACCCGTTGCAAGCCAATTATTCCTCAAAGTACTAACTTTAATTTATGTTAACGATTGTGGAGAACGAGTTTTTAGATGAATTTTAAGTAATGTTATTTAAATACGTAAAGAAGAAATAAAATATATTAATAAATAAGTAAACATATTTCTCTCTTAATTGTCTTAACTGATGTAATAATATCTTGCAGATGGAGCAACATCTTCGCGACAGACAGTCGACAGTTTGAAAACAAGGTAAGCAAGCATTAGCAAATCGAAAAGGGATCTTACCTCTTTTTATTAACTCCAGCAAAACTCTGATTTATGTTCGCTTTCTATCTAACAGAACTCAACTAACACATTCTTGGGAAAGAGTAGCACATTTCAACTCAAATACTAATACATCGTATCTTAAATTTGAGAATGGAGAATCGTCTAATGATTACATCACGCAAAAACCACAATGTAGCTGCTCTAAGTTGGCAGTATTCCAAGCCCTCCTGACAATGCCGGATGCATGCGAGCAAGAATACAAAAGTGACGCTTCCCAATGCCGATGTTATCATGATATCGATGACATCGACGATCAAACAAAGCTTTGGAAACAGTCAATGCAAGCGAACGAATCTAACTCTCCCGCCATCGCCAAATCTGTCCTCCTTTCACTCATGAGAGAAAATAAACAAGAGCTGCAACAAAATTTCTCATTAACACGGGATTATTCGCATGAATTTCCTTCTAATATTAGTGGCAAAGACAGGGCGCCGAACTTTGCCGCTCTGCGAGCACTAACTAACGCAGCGCATTACAATTCTTGTTGGGCTTTCAGCTCCATGCCGGAGATACCTATGATGCAGTCCGACGACGAATTCTTGGTGGACACTGGTATCAGGATACCCGCACAATTCTCCTCATCTCAAAGCACATCCAAGATACCGCATTTGCAAGATTTTATCTCTGGACGGAGACGATCGAACATCATGATTCGGCAACGGAGCGGTGTGAACTTTGACAAAGGCAAGTTCAAAAGACACTCGTCTGTCGAGTATGAAGACTGCATGAAGCGCAGAACGAGTGAAAGTGATCCGTTGAGGAACACACCGACGTCAATAGATTACGAGGATGGTCTGCAGCGTAATATAGCGAAGGAAAATCTGAGTGATCAGCAATTGTCGAAAATCGACGCGAGAACCAAAAGATATTCCGCCCCGCACGGAAGAACAAGATTCGGTTTCGACGCTAATCAAGAGAGGTCCATCGACGAGAAGTTGAAACGCAGTTCTCTGATACTCGAGAAGGACAAATTGAAGATCACCAATTCCAAGTGCACGTTGGATCGAACCAAGCGTCATTCCACGAATTTCACGAATCTGAAGCTTCCCGATTCTAAAGAGATGAAGCAGAGCGTGAAGCGCCACAGTCTGGAAGATTACACGACAGCTCGACGGACCATAAGAGGGTATTTCTCAACGCTGGATGTGAACCACAATCAAGGCCTTAGCAAGATTCCCTTGAGAAATGTTGGACCTCGTAGCAGAACCGCACCCACCACCCGAGCATCCAGTCCCGTTCACATGGAGTCGCGATTAAGGTTTGATATTGAGAACTGTGATGACTCTCAGAGTTCTTCTAGCGAAAGGCATTTATATAGATTTAGCTCGAGCGACGAGGAGGTTGACAAATTGTGTAAGATGCTGTTACATTCTCAAGCGACACAGAGTAGCACGACGGAAACATCAAGAAGTAGAGAGAGATTTCCTATTCGCTTGTTGGTGAAAAAAATTTGAAATGAATAACTCTCTCATATGTCTTTCACATACACAAACAATTTCTATACTTCTTTGCAACTACATTTAACGATCATATTGTTGTAATAATTTTTATACATTTTTTGGATTTCGTTACGGAAAACGGTGAATTGATACGGAATATTGCAGTTAGCTTCTTAGGAATTTTTTTGCGAAATTCATCACAATCAAATAGAAAATTTGTTCGGGAAAAATTGGACTTTACGTAATTCTTTCTGTTCAGCATTGACAAACATTATACGATGTCTAGGTGTCAAAGACGAGCGTATAGTGCCCTCATAATGCATATATCCATATTACAAGCCGACGTCAAATATGCTAGATAAATAGAATATTTTTTTTATTTTTGAACTACACAATATGTGTACCGCTAATATTGTTATTTAAATCTAAAATGTTTTAACATATCGTAACATAGAACGCTATCAGTACTGTTTGTCCTAAGACGATAAAATTTCAGGAAATCGTTTCTTTTACAAATGACGAAATCTTCTAGAAAAAACGTCACTTCAGAATTATTTTGAGAATGTACCAATTGTAATTTTGATTGCACATTGGTACTAACGAAGTTAAATTTACAATACGACAGCTTTATATGTGAACATAAGTTTTAATATTTTTTCTTATCCACTGAACAGGGTATATATTTTTATAATTCAATAACTAACATACAGTTTTGGCAATTTGTCTGCATCGTGCCTTTCCCGTACAGTAGGCTGCATCGTTTCTCTAACATAATGCATACATAGACATCTGTCACATACTCTCTTCATGAAATTTACATGGCCAAATATATTTTATTCTCTTTTGACGATATATAGAAATATTAGGAATTTCAGTTTTGCCTAATTATCGTTAATTCGAGGCTATATGTAATTAATTATATAAATAGTTTTGTAGGTAGACTAATTTTGGTAATAAGGAGTATATTTTATCGTTTTGTAGTATTAATCGCTAACGAGATACAATGGCCGTACGTACTTATGCCAGTAATAAGATAATTGATATCGCGCTAATTTATTTTTACTATTTGTTAAGTCAAATTATACCTCGTAGACGCAGACGTTTTTACGTCTCAAGAAAGTTTTGTATCGTGACTTTATATTGCAGAAAAGAAGTATACACACGCTTGTTTCGAAAGACTGTGTTTTAGATTCTGCGACTGTAAAAGTTATAAAACAAGAAAAAGGCAATGATTTTATTGTGGCGATGTGAAAACATTTCATTATTTTATTTAAAAGCTGTGTATTTAAGAATCTTGGTCTTTAAAGGAGTAAGGCTATAAATTCTAATCGTTAGTAAGATTAAAAATGATCGTTATTGAGGAACTGAATTATTATTAGAGCGTAGGACAAAATAGGACTAAAGAAATATAGATTTACTCTAGTAGCAAGGGCTAGAGTCTAGTCTACATATATAGATATAGTCTACGAGAAATTTGGAAAAGCTACGGTCATGAAACTTGAGAGAAATAGATTTATCTAGACATAATTAGCATATTAATCGACATTGATGCGTTTAAATTTCAGTCAATGATACATGTATTTGATACGTACGCTTCGTATAATTCTTGTTTAATTTAGTATTAATATATGTACGTGAATTTTTAATCAAAGAGAATGATCTGAAAACAAATTTTCTCTATTTGATGTTAATTGACATTGAATCATATCAATTGCAAATAACAAATAACGATAGAGAAAAATAAGATGTTAATGAGTACAGACACTGAGAAAAATATGGGTCGTCCAAATATATATTTAAATACTTTAACCGTATATCTCAAGTTATGGCTATATCTTTCGGATATATATATATATATATATATATATATATATATATATATATAT
>NW_022639454.1:1081744-1082629 GCF_010583005.1 Odontomachus brunneus
ATATATATATATATATATATATATATATATATATATATATATATATATATATATATATATATATATCGAGAAACACGGCAATATCTCGCGCCAAGTGCACGCGCAAGCGGCCAAGGCAATGGGATTGGTCGTATAATCAACGCCGCCAAATTAATTGATGTGCATAAACATGGTGTTCCGCTAAAAATGAATATTTTTGAAATGACATAGAGTACATCGTTCTGCTGCTGTTCGAATTCGCGATTCTTTAGGATCCACTTATAACTGCAAGAGGCAAAAGAAAAGAAAAAGATTCACATTAATAACAAGCACTTTCTGAAATAAAATTTTAAATTACTATTTTTTTTTTTTATAGACATTTTTTTTATACGCATATATATTTTGAATTTGAAATTATTAATTTTTTTTAAGAATACAATCGAGAATTTAATCATCATATCTCCGTCGAGATATGCATTATTTACATCGCTTTTTCTTTCTGTTATAAAATATATAATTTTACATCTTATTTACGATAATATAAAAATCTTTATTAAGTTATGAATTAAAAAAAAAGTAAAAGCATCTACGTACTTTGTAGTTTTATGTAAATATTAAGTTTAGACGTATTTGTTGGATTTTTTTTGTAAGTAAAAAGGCATACACATAAGTATGGATCTAATAGCATTTTTAAAAATTTACTTTGCTTCATCTGCTATTGTTGCCAGTTTTATCGATATAAGTTAAGTTTAGTAAGGTATACAAAACAATTTCAACGAAACTACAAAAAATGTAAGAATTTTTTGCTTAAAGTATATGTAGGTTAAATCGATATATTCTTAATAAGTCCTAATTAGAGCTTTATATATATATATATATATATATATATATATATATATATACATA
>NW_022639454.1:1082700-1096302 GCF_010583005.1 Odontomachus brunneus
ATATATATATATATATATATATATATATATATATATATATATAAACGATTACAAATAACTATTCATTTGTCTTTTAATTTATAATGGAAGTTTTTTTTAACAATATTTAAAATGAGATTCAATTATTTGATGTTATAAAAGACAACTTTAAATTTGTAGATCCTTATAAAAAGAATTTAACAAATACTTGGAAATTATTGTCCATTAATTTCCGAATCTCTCATGGATTCTGAGAGCCATATTTTATTTTACATATTCTACAATGAGAGAATAAAATATTATTTAATAATTATTTATATCTTTTTTAATACATTTTGTACGTACATGCATTATATTACGTGAGCTTTACAGTGCAAGTGCCATTGTATTATATATAGATACTTTGAATACTTCGGATATTAATCATATATTTTAGATTAAGTTAGATTACAATAAAAGATATTTTATATTAATTATCTAATGGACGAAATGTTATGTGATAGACGGAATGTAGAGAGCTTTCGCAATTTATTAGACCAGGACACTTGTCGGGGAACTGACTGAGTTCCGGGTTTGTGTCCTGGTCTAGTAAATTTCGGAAGCTCTCTTTATATTCCGTCTATTATATAATTAATATAGAACACCTGTCATTATAATCTAACTTAATCTAAAATATATTATTAATATCCGAAGTATTGTTATCTGTATGTAATGTTGTATATACCGCTTCATATATAATAAGTGCCATTGTATTAAAAATTTTAATGCATAAAATATCTTCAGAACGTGACGTGAAAAAACGATAGGAAGAATTTAAAAGTTTAAATTGCACGTATTTAATTGTTGGTATTATAGCGCGATAATCCGAATTTATATAAATTGTAATGATTCGTTCTCACAGCGAGGCAATTATAAATTGTGTACAATTTAACTTTTGCTATATATAAAATTTTCTTAGGAATATTTTCTCATAGTTTCTCGTGTACAAATATCTAAGGACACCAAAATTAGCTGCGTAAACACAATTTACAACGAAAATCATATTTTCAAAATTTCAGGGCTCTATACATTTATGTATATTATGAGATATGTGTTAAAACTGTGACTCTTATAAGAATGTGGAAAATTTGGACAGATTGACTCTGATATTACGCGTACATTTATAAACAAATAGTTTCGATTCCGATAAATAATCAATAATATTTTTTGCGACTGAATAACGATGGCTTATAGTTGGGTTAAGTTTAGATAATAGAAAATACAACGTAATACCGGTGATTATATAATAAATACCAATATAATGATACGTATACATTCTCTCGCTTAATGTATAAAATATTTTTTGCGACTTAGTTTCTCCGGTTCTTCGTTTTTACGCGAGGTATTCGCTGTTTTAGAAAATTTTCATGTATATGTATATAAAAACAGAGAGACATTGATATATATTAAAATATACAATATTAGGAGCTATTATTACGATATAATGAGAAAAACTCATGAAGAAGAACGAGTTGAATTTACCGAAGATTGTACCCGAGTAGTAGAAGGATCAAAATGTATAGGTGATGCGTTTCTGTTTTCAATCCGCATAAATGCTGCTATTTATTTTTGTACAAATATAAATGGAATCATATATGAATTAACTTTTGTGCCAGAGGATAATGAAGAGTGTAATGCTGTAACAAAGAATTTACGCATTGTTATATTATTTTCATATATACAGAAGTGTGCAATGTATTACGAATGTAACACATGTTGTATATTATATATACTTTTATTTTTTCGTGTTTTCTTTTTTAATTATATCTTATATCTATTAATGTTATTGTATTTCTCCTGTGAAGTTTTGCGATTTCTCTTGCAATTAATCATGTAAAACTGTGTTGTATCTTCAGTTTAAACGCTGCATTAGAAAAAAAGTAAACTGTGATGACAAAAAACTTATTTAATAAAAAGGATAAAGAGAAGAAAATATTCAAGTTATACCAACGAACATACATATGGAATCGAACATTTGTGAGAAACGATATTTTTATTACTCATACTACTCCTATAAAAATAAGTAATATTCGAAATTGTATTTTTGTGAAGTATATCTGTAATAAAAATATAGTTAAATGCGAGAAAAATTAAGAAATCGGAGCTATAGATTATTGATATTGTCAACGTCATTGTGAACGTGTTTTAATATGTTACATGTTATTATTAATAAACCAAAAGTCTTATTAAATATTTTATTTGCAAGATTCCTATTTTAGACTTGTGTTTCCCTTATATTTTTAAATACAGAAATAATTAAATTCTAGAATCTCTGAATAATTCTGTAATAGTATATGAAATTTTAATTAATATCAACATTATGAGTAGGGGTATTTGTTGAAATGGAAAAATGACAAAGGGGCGTGGAATTATTTTTCCAATTCTTTATTTCCTCTACTTTCTTAGTAAATCAATGATTTTAGCTACTACGAATTGTGTACGAGTTATAATTTACTTGTAGCGCACTATAATAATTTAATCAATTTCCTCCATCTTCGCTTGTCGTCTTATCATGATATTACAAAAATTTAGGGTAAATAATTTTATTTTACTTTTTTTTCATGAAATGCGTTCTAGAATCTGTTATATAAGCTCTATTAGTTGTTACTTATCATTAAATTTCACTCCTCTTACGATCTTGCGAGATGTGGCCTAGTGACAATTTTATTACATTAATTTCAGAAAATAAAGAAGGTTTTTATATATTTTTTAATCTTTTGATAACAGAGTTTCACCTGTCACCTGAAAGCACATTTTAGAATACTGTGCCTGTCCTACAAATATTTTATACCGTGAATCTTCCTCTGGCTATATATATTAAAAGATTTATACAAACAGTAATTAATTATAAAGAAATTGAGATCAATTTTTTAGCTTCAATTTGCTAATGAATATAAATTATAGTTTTCAAAGATATGCATGGTGTATTGACAAAAGATAATTCTAAGACGATATATAAAAAGATAAATTCTATTGTTAATTTCTATTGTCAGAAAACTCAATATTGCAAGCTTCACACGGAAATTAAAAAGAAAAAAAAAAACTTGCAGAGGTGTTAAAAGATTATCGGTAAATTATTCTGAAAATAAAGTTTCGCCGTCAAATATACATTTTCCTCGATATTCTATATGTAGAGAGGGAAAAATTAGTTTGAGACGGACGATTTTTCTCCCTTTCTTTCTTAATAATAACTTATGTAAAATTTCTATAAATATCATTTTTTCTCCTTCGTAAAACTGACATACAGGTGGTCAGCGCAGTGCGAAAGCACTCAGCACTTTTACAACTCCTTCACGTATTATTAAAATGTGAGAATTTCATTCTAGAACGGATTGTCAAAGGAAACAGACTTCGTTCGTTTTATTTCTCGGACCCGTGGATTTCTATCATCTAGTAGAATTCTCACTTTTTTAATTGTAAGTATTCATTACTGCACACGTTAAATAGAATCAGTAAAAATAACTGATTTGTAGAAATAACATGATTCCCGGGCATAAAAAGCCGCGAATGAACTTGAAACGTGATTTCAGTTGCGGTTCTGAATTTCAAAATCATTTTCTCTGTATCCAATAGCCCGAGGAATAAAGAGTTGCCAGTCTTAACTTTTTGTATTTGTATACCGCAATAAGCGTAATGAAACGGTTTTGACACAATTGTTAAATAATGGAATAAGGTAATATACGAATGTACGAAGTCTATATTATCAATATCGCATAACTTCTGATTCTAATTGGATATTAACGCGTATTTCAATACATTGTAAAATGTACTCATAGAGTAACTAAATCGCTACAAATTTTAATATAAAATCGTTCGGAGGCGCATTTTCTTTTTTGAGCGCATTCATCGTAATTATGTGTTTATGTACAATTGAAATTCGCTTCCACCGCAACAACGTCGTTCTCGAATCACAAAATAAAAAATTTAATATACTAAAGCTACACCAACTATGTACATCGATTATGAATAGAGCACTGGTAATACCCTTTGAAACTTACTCCTAATTAATATATGTATTCAGTTAACCAATATATCATTAATAAATTCTTAGATATGGTTTTCGGTAGCTTAAAAGCTAGCACATGTGTCTTTCATTTGTTCACTTCTTTTTTTTTCAACATACTTTACAAGTATATTTAATTTACGTATTTCTTCAGAGTAATTTCGTGGGAAGTAAGACTCAAGTTACAAAAACGATTAAAGTATAGCAATCAAACTCTTACAATTCTGATAAGTCTCGTATAAAATTAAAATATGATTAAATCCCTTAATAATTGGTCCATAATTCTACCGAACTAGGAGATAGTTTCGAAGTAAAATAAAACAGTCGGGCATGTGCTCAATTTTTAGGCTATGCACAATAGTTCTCTCGCAGTAAAAATATATTACGGCTACAATATATGTGTATGTATATATATATATACATATATGTATACGTATATATGTATATATAGTACTTGATTCTTGACTAGTATGTGTTTATACGAGTGACTTTCTACTTCACACGCGCACGATATCTCAAATGAAAGAACTTTTTCCGTTGGTCAAGACAATAATGTAAATAAAAAATATATCGTACACATGTGTAAGAATAGATTGATATAGAAAAATTCGTAGAAAAAACGAGTAAACAGAAAATCACTCGTGCAGCTTAATTGTCGCACAATCGCACGAGAAAATTTCGCGTTTCAACGTATGTTCCATTCAAACTCATTAATCGCACGCAAATCCTCGCCTTCGTTATCGCGTATGCGTATATGTCGCTTGCACAGGAGCATGCGCGAAGATCATGGGGTATAGTGACGGCTCGATCTTACGAATACATTTTTTTTTTTTCATTCGAAGATATAACAATCTATGGAATCTCCTTTAGGGCGATAAAAAGAGACCCAGAGAGAAATATAAATTCAATCGTTTCGTGTATCTTCATATCTGCGTAAAATATATAATACGCGATGTATACGTGAAGTCTGTCGCGAACTTCAATACGTTCTCGTATCACTTTTTATAAATCGTTTGTGTACAGTAGTTTGTTAAGGCTCCTACGTAAGACTGTCTACTATCTGATGTAGCTAAGCTATTGTATGTTTTTTCCCCTTTTTACACACTTTAAGCAGGATCAAAAGAATATTCTTCGTTCGCACGATTTGGCCTTGTGACTTAAGTATCTCTTTTCTTTAGACTCGGGAATGCCTATCGGACAGAGAAGTGTGAAAGTTTGAAAGTTTTGCAAATGATCGTTCTCAAGTTGCGCGCTCGGCTTAGCTTGCACAGAGTCTGTACATATAAATTATACATTCTCTAGCGCTGTAGATATTCTCTACCACTCGTTAGTACATCAACTATTTCTCAGTCTTGTAATAATACTACTTTAATACTTCTATAATTCATATAAAATCAGTTGCACGCATCTATACATATTGTGAAAGAACACTGTATATGCATGCACGCGCGCGCGCGCGCACGCACGCTCTTCGATCTACATTATCAATGCGTATTGCGATAAGTCTGTGTATGGGTGATGTTGTTGTAACAGTGTGTATTATACACTAGAGAACACAAACGGACAAAGTTGCAGAATTAAGAAAATCATTCTTATGCAAAGTGATGTGTTGAGGTTTGGCTTAATGGAAACAATTCCATATGTTAGTTAAGGAATGATGCAACGTAAGATGGGATAAGATATGGGAACGTAAGATGGGGTACGGTAGCAGGACAACTTTACACATCATAGAATTGCAAAGATCCTCTTGTAGTTACCACACGAAGTTACTCCTGCTGGATGTGCAATTTTAACGCATCTTACAATACGTATTGTCCCGCAATTTCAATGTTTACAAATTTTTCATCGGTTAACGATAGCAACGATCTCTGTATATCCATGATTTCGATTATAAATATTAAATTTGATTATTTGCCAAGTAGCATAATGAATATAAAACAGAATGTTCTGTATATTAATTATATTCTCAGTACGAAATTCAATCTAGATCGACCTTATAATGTATAACTCTAAGTTTCTTTTATTATTGCGTTTAATATCACTATTATGCTAGCTTCTTCAGCATGATATACCCACGTATGTGCAATACTATACGAATGTATTACTCGTAAATCTGTGCTCTTCCCTTGCGAAGAGAGAAGAGTGAATTTCAAAGAAAGATAATGGAAAAAGTACGAAGTCATACATATGCCTATATGTATACACACTTATCTTTTCTTAAAAAAGATATATTAAAAATAGTATATAATATAGCTTAAACTTAAAAAATAATCGTTGTAAATATATTATTTAATTTGACAGCTCATCTATATATTTGTACCTAATGCATTAAATTGAAAAAATAAGAAAAAACACGTACTATGCAAATAGAAATAAATATTTTTGGTAAACCTTATAGAAATATATGTATACAGCACGTATTAATTTATAATCACAATTAAATAACGTCTGAACTATTTTAAGTACGATGCAACGATAAAATGGAAATGATCGTATAAATAGCAGTAAATAGAACAGTTACGTTTACGTTAAATTATTTAATTTTGTGATATCAAGAGTATCACAGTGAAAAGTAACTGAGATACAAGAGACACACACATACGAGATAAACTATTTAGAACTATTTAGAAACTATGCCGTAATAAAAGACGGAGATGTTCGTTGGAGAATATTGAAATTATAAGATAACTAGACCTTTCACACGTTTCGTAAATCTTACTTAGAAATACTCGTTTATAATCTATATATAGCGCCGTCTTTGATTGCCCAGAGACTATGGCGTTTACCATGTATGTCTCATTAGAAAGAAGACCATCGGTAAGATTAGAAGGCTGTAATATTTTTATCTTAATCTTTAAAAAGTAACTTGTAAGTATGAAAACCCTGTGAATACTATGCGACTGACTATGCTCAGTGCATTTTTTGGTTGTACAGAATGTGTGTGTGGATAGATAATATTTTATTAATCGGCACAAGCAAACAATTTTCAATTTTTTTTTTCAAAAAACGAGTTCTGGAAACTTCGTGACTCAAGTAATCGTGCACTGTATAGTTATGATGTATTCGATGTCTTGCAAATATATCGCGTTGCGTTCTATTCTTGTTTAATACGCTTCCAATTCAATATGTTTCCAGAATCTACGAGGGGATATGATCTGATATTTCAAACAATTGCATTACGCTATGATGTTACATTCATCCATTCACACGAAGATTCAAGAGCCTCGATTTGAAAAATTCTAAGAGTTCATAATTTCTTTAAATCTTTTTCAAAGAGATGACTGTACAATAGTCTATATAGAAGTATACTCATACAAAATAATGAAAGTATTTAAAAAACGATATACTCATATAAAGTATACGATGCACATATCTTTTTACTCTAGGGCAGGATTCTTACTATACAAACTATTAGTTTCTTATTGAGCATATTTTAGAAATTGTTTGTGTCGTTGTAGGAAGTGTTTGATTACTGACGTTATTTCAACTATACGCTAGTACCTAGAAGATTTTTGTAGAATGACATTTTCTTTTTACACTTCTTTTGATTATGATTGTGCTCTCTAGAGGAAGACTTTACGAAAACACCGGCGAAACAGACATCCGAATTTGGTTGAGGAGCTCTTTCGTGTTTCTTAGAATTATAAATTTTTGATTATTCAATTCGGTGATTGATTTGGCAAGCTATAACTACGATATTGGTGTGCGGCGAATGATAGATACCTCGAAAAATACGCCTGTAACCCCAGATATCCGCGTATAGTGTAAATAGTCACAATGCCCCAATTATAATTTCTACCGTGAATACTCTTATTCGTTTTGTTTGGAATTCCTAGGAACTTCAAGTTTTCAGCTCTTTTCCCAAACAACATCATTACATTCAAGCTTCCTGAAAAACAGAGAAACAAAGAATGACGTGAGATTATTGTAAGTTGTTACGAAAACATCACAAACGTTTATATAAAGATAGACTAAAAAGTAACATAATTAAAATAATATATGGATTATGACTAAATTTTATTTTAAAATACTCATAATATATCGATCGTAAATTCATATCACGTTATATAAGTGTAGTACTCACTTCAGGGAATAGAAAGTGCTCACGAGTAGGTTGCGGTTGCTCGAAGGGTGAGCTGCTCATGTAGCCCGGTGACGGTGACTCGCTCTTTTCCAACACCGGAGTGATGTTCGCATAATTAGCGGACGCTGTAGTGAGAATTCGACCCTGTTCCACTAAGATACTACGATCGATCTTATAGTATTCCTTCCCGCTACGAGGCCGAAGGGTCGTTGTTACGGCTCTACCTCCTAATCTGTATATAATAAACGTACACATGATTCTTTCATGTCGATTACATTAAATAAATGAAATTAATAATTTATCAGATGTAATTAACTTTCAGATTTTCGGCCGACGTCTCTATCTTCTCTCGCATGTACAAAGAGATCAAACAAATGTATTTTTTTAAATGAGACATCCGTCAAGCGTGTAAAATCTTACCTGAGGCTGTCGGGCGTATCGGACGAAGAGTGAGACGACAATGACAAAGTTTCGATGTAATCGGACATGTCGGAAGTGCCACTGCTGGTGCTCCGGGAGTCGATATAGGGCGTGTTCGAAACTTCGCCGGGGCTGTTGAAGCCCTTGGTGGCTTTCGGCAGACACGTGGGTATGTCGGCCTCCGCGGACGAGGATTTCGTCGGTATCTTGATCTTTTGGAACTGAAAACTAAGCTCCCGCAGAGGATCGCTGGACTTGGACTTCCTCGGCAGGCTGCTGTGGTAGCACGTGGGCGGTGGACTCTTGCGACAGACCGACAGCATGTTCTGCTTGATCGCCGTGGCGGCAGGTGTCAACGACAGCTCGAACTCCACGAACTCCGCCGTACGGTGGCTGAGAGAGCCAGTGGAGACACCAGAATCGTTGCTACTCGACGAGTCTCTGTTGTGACCGGTCTTGGATGGCACGGAAGAAGAGCGTCGGATCTTGATGAACGACGGCTGAGTCGCAGTCGCCAACACCTGCGCGTTCTCGTGCGCGATTTTGCTGTCGGCGTTTACACACGAGCTGTGCGACTCGCCGCTTATCAGAGTATTCTTGTCCGCTTCGCTCGAACACTTGTGGATGGTAAGCGTGGACGGAAAGCTGTGACTCTCGTCGTCCAGGTAATGCGCGGACTCTGCCGAGTAAGATCGCTTCCTCAGCAGTATACCTAAGCTACCGCCGGACTCCGCGGTATTACCTGTGTCCAGGTAACGACGCCTGAGGTAGGGACTGGACAACATCGCCGATCCTGGCACACGATACTCCGAGTCTGACCTTTTCTTGCTGCCTTCGAGCAACGCAGAGCCCGACAGCGTCGGATTGCTGGAACTCTTGATGCCGTTGCAGATCCTGGACAGGATCTCCTTGGAGCAGGCATTGTGAGCCGGCTGCATCGGTAGATAACCGGGAAACGGTTTTTTCGGGGTTTGTTTGTCTGGGTCCATGACCAAGTAATCATTCTCTCTTTCCTTCGTGTGACCGCACTTCTGACAAACTTTCGAGGTGTCCTCACTCGGCGCCTCAGCTGTCGTAGGTTCCTTCAACTGATCCGCGAACTTCTCGATCTCCTCCTGCGAGATACTGCTCTTCGTCAGCACGTCCTTGCTGTTTTCGTAATGTTCCAGCGATTGCGTGAAGTCGATGTTCACGTAATTCGCTCGCTTCGCCTCTGGCTGCGTATCTATCACCGGCTCGATGTTCTCATAATTGTTCGACTTACTTGCCGCGGCACAACCGCAGTCATCTGTGGTTTTCTCGGTATCGCTCGACTCGCTCTTGTTCGCTCTTTTGGCAGTCGCGTAAATGGCAATTTCACCGCTGGCATTCACCACCGGCATCTTACCCTCACCTGAGAGCTTCACGGGATGAACTGTAACCCCGGTGGGCTCGATTCCAGCTCCGCGTCGGCAGTAAGGCAGGACGAAACCGGCCCAACTCATAACGTTGTGACAAGGACACCCCGAAGATCTGGGCGACTGTACGGTGAGTTTCGCAGGACATCCGCAGCCTTGCAGCATTACCGCCTGCGGTACCTGAGGCGTATCGTAATTGGGATAAGTTT
Organism: Odontomachus brunneus; assembly: GCF_010583005.1. NCBI lineage: Eukaryota > Metazoa > Arthropoda > Insecta > Hymenoptera > Formicidae > Odontomachus > Odontomachus brunneus. The sequence goes on from NW_022639454.1 coordinate 1,092,832, forward strand.
TTGGCAATGTGAGACATTCCTTTATCTTCCTCGGCGTGTCGTAATACTGTTCCGGTTGGGGACCTTGCTCCAACAACATATGGTGTCCCAGAATTGTCTTCGGTATATCGTAATTCTCGTAGGGTCCCGCAGCAGAAGCAGCAGCACCACCACCACCAATTCCACCCCCGCGAGGTACAGCTTGTTGAGTTTGTTGCTGTTGAGTTTGTTGAGGCTGCTGCTGCTGTTGCTGCTGTTGTTTCCGACCCGTGTGTACACAGGTCTGCTCGACAGGTGGCAATGGCATCGGCGGTTTCTTAGGCTTTTTGGCAGTGACGGACTGGGTGGCTGGCAGTGACGACGGTTGTTGGGACGGTTTTGGCGGTCTCGGTGGCAACGCGCTCGGACTTGGTGACATACGGTGAGCGGTTTGCGCCTGTTGAGACTGGGCGGTTTTAGACTGCGTGCAGTGACATTCGATCTGCTGTGAGCCAGAGTAGTCGCTGTCATGGCTGCTGCTACTGTAGGAGGACAGCGAGAGCCGGTCGAAAGTACGCGGTTGCAAGTGGCACCCGAGATTATTTAATGTGCCTGCAGGACTGCTTATGCCGCTCACGGTGGCTGTGGTAATCAACGTCGACGACTTGGAAACTGTGCCAAGCTTGCTGATGCAACTGGCGCATCTCTCGAGGCCAGCCGCACCTTGACGAGTGAGCGAACAGCTGCGCCATTGATCGCCAGGTTGATCGGGTAACTCGCTGGAGACGGATACGGTATCTCTGCAACTGTAATCGCCGTCAAGCTCAGTCTGCTGTCTGCTCTCCGTGGACGACCAATACGGCGAGCTCTCGTTCTTGCAGCTGTCGCAGTGCTCCTCGTACGTAGACGAGTATGCGGGAGCCGAAGGGAAGAAGTCGCTGGCTCTGGTCTCTGAGCGAGAACATTGACGTCGGGGGCTGTCTTGCATCGATTGCTCTCGACCGAGTGGTCGCTTTTTCGTCGTGAGCTTCCCTTCGGCCGCCAACTGAAGCGTCTTTACGATGTCCTCCCCTTGATCCGTTATCAGAACGTGTAAACCTTCTCCTCGACCGCACCTGGAGCCACCCTCGAAGCAGAATCTGCCCTCGACCACACCGTACCGTCGCAAATGCGCGATCTCCCAGATACCGACCAGCCGAGGCGGTATGCCGACGGTGATGCAGAAGCGACGGTCTTGAATGTGTAAATGCGCCGGTCCATTGGTGAACTTGGCCTTCGACGGCACCGAGGAGATGAGTATCAAGAATTGCTGATCTGCGGAGACAAAGTCGGGCGAACTGAATGTATGCAGGTAACACGATGCGTCTTGTTTGAACTATATTATTTGTGCTTTATGAATTTCATTTCGGAAATTCGTAAGATATGTGTCCCTTCAAATAACGTAACTCACGAATGGCTTACCTTCGCCCAAGTTGTTCGAGATCTTAACTTGCCACTGTATCAATCGCTCCCGCGTGTCGAATGCGAGAACGACCGTCACGTCTTGGCAAATAATCGCGATCGTATTGGATTCTTTGTCGAGAGTGAAACCGCTCTCCACCCCGAGAAAATGTTGCAAGCTCAGGGATGCTTTTGTCTGGCCCTGCTTGTAACGATCCTTACTATCCCCGTAAAGTTGAAGGTGCAAGCAGTCTATTGACGTGAAAGAGAAAGAAATATTTATTATGCTTTAATCTTGCACACGTTTGTTTCACGCGACTTCTGGTCGAGCAAGTTGAATGAATTTGTTTTTTATGTGCAAAAAGAGGTATCTTCAATCTCTTCAATCAACACAGGTGTTTGATATTTACAAACGTGTAACAATTTGACAAAGCATTTGTGTGTACCGCTATGTACTATTTTCCGACGAATATTGATTCACAATGAAAAGCTCATTCCAATAAAATATTTATTTTGCACGAAAAGCAGAACTTTGATGTATTTATAAACGTGTATAAAATTAAACTAGCACGTATTTGCATAGATATTTTACTGCACATTACATTGCAACGTTACGCTTCCACTATAAACATTCGACCCAACATGAACTCGTGCCGTCACACGCGTTTGCCGACATACAGAAATAAATTCGGTTACACGTCGTTTACATCCCCTTCGTTAAGTCCACTCGGGAGAAATTTATGAAGTGCTTAGACGCACGGTTCTAAAATATCCTCGAGTTACGGAGATCACGTATTAATGGTTATTGCCAGGAGCGAAGCTGTTCTTGGAAATTTTTTTTTCGCTGCTTCGAGCAGCCAATCTGTAACAGATGTACCAGCTGCCACCCTATGAAGGCGGCTCTAAAGGGGGTAGGGATTCTTTGTACTGATAACAAGCAGGGAAAGATCCCTTTTAAAGGGCGAGAAGAAGTGGAAGTGACTAACTCTTCACGGCTACAAATTTCTAACCGATTTGTAACGCGTGGAACGCAAAAATCTGGCCGCTCCATCTGTTGCAGCTGACACAGCTTGCGTTTTAACGAGATGGATATTAATAATTACGCAAGCGGTATGCCGACCACATTCAAATCAAGAAGCACCAATTAACGAACCTTTCGACAGTTTTATCGCAAACAAACACGTCGTACAGCACTTTTAATCGTAAAATTTTGTTTCTAATCAAAATTTTATATCGCGACACGAGTGCGAGATTATACATTTTTCTCTCAATCTCGTAATTAACACATCAACAAATTGGTAACAGTCGACGCAGGTTTATCACGCTGAGTATAATTAATTATAATAATAAATAATTTTATTATCTCGTCAAGCTTTTATATTATTCTTAAGATACCAGAAATTTCCTTTTATATAATAAGACAATTTCAAATAATAAAATAATTGCACTCGACCTGCGTCGGCTCTCATTAGACCCACGTTATAAGCATTTGAAAATTGGAGAGCCTCAAAATAAACGTTAATCTTATGAATCTTTCTCATTTTGAGTGTCACATTGGGACGAGGAAGTACGCTAAAATAGAGACGCGGTGCATAATGCACGGTTTGTCGAGCGGACAAAGCAGAGTCTATTATGCAAATTTCAAGATACTGTCTGTATCAACGACACGGAGCAAAAAGGTAGGGAAGCTTCAAGAATACATAATGTATCCTGTTTATTATCTTATTGCTCCCTGCCTTCCTCCCATGCCCCACTCTGGTCACATGATAACAATGTAACACAGCCGACATATAATAGTAAAATGCATTGCCTGTACATGTAAATGTCATTAGCACAATCTTATCTAATTCTCATTAATAAGACGTTATTATTAGCTCGCCGAAGGTAAACGAACGGAAAAACAATCAAGTTATTGTGAACGTGCTAGTTGAATGGAAAGTATACAGGGTGTCTCACTTTACCTGCTACTGGTGATAATTTCCGCATAACGCACCATCTTGACTTCCACTGTAAAAGAAATTGTATTCCTAAGATACAGTATTCTTCAACGTTCCATAATGGTATGCAACACAC
>NW_022639454.1:1096312-1130750 GCF_010583005.1 Odontomachus brunneus
ATATATATATATATATATATATATATATATATATATATATATATATATATATATGTTATGTCAGAGTCTCTCAAAGAGACAGTAAACAATCTTTATTTCTATAGCATTCCATAAAAATATATGAAGTTAAAAAATATTTTATATATGTATTTTTTTATTATCTTTCTTGATTTATTTTAAATCGACACAGACGTGTAAATTATTGCTGTAAAAATAAAATATTTTCTAACTTTATATACTCCTATAAAAAGCTATAGAAATAAGATTTATTACTATCTCCATGAGAGAATCTCTGATAACAAGTATGATAAACACAATTGTATCGATAACATATAGAAATTGCGTTATCATACTTGGAAGATATTTTAGTGAAAAGTTTGAATCTGATCGCACGAAAATATAATGTAATAAAAAAGGTTACAATATAGATATTGCAAAGAAATTATTATCCACAGAATATCTCTCTTGTTAAATTTTTTATGCAAAAGTGAAATATTTAATACACAATTATGCATCAGCATAGAGAAACCCTTAAATTTTGTAATTAATGTGCAATTTTAATTACTATATACTTTAATTACGTATATACGCGCGTTCGTATATTTTTGTAACAATTTTTCAGACGAATAATTGCAAGATGCCAATACACTGAACCATGATCAAATACGGAGTGCATTCTGCACTGTCAAAAGAACGATTTTTCAATCTTGCAGGCGCGCTATTGTCGCACATCTTTTCCGGGGCACCCTATATAATGGGAACTCAAACAAGCCGCCGGCGTCGTAAAGCGCACGTATACACGCCGAATCTCGCTCCTATAATCGTTACATAATTTCTATCGCGCATGAGGAGAAATTCGTGCTCGAGCGACTCGTCGATAGTTATCGCGCGAGCGGACACAGGTCCGTTCGAATTTCGCATTCGTGTCTCATGGGGAGCTCTCGCCTCCCCCGGGACGGGGATGTCGCGCTAATTCGCGAGGTTCGGCAGTGGTTGTGGATATCGGAATTGACACGGCATTGACACAGCAAACGCCGCTTGTTCTCCCGCACGCGCGAACAAACGCGACACAAAGCTCGCGACAGTCCACTCACCTTCTTGCCGTCGCGAAATTTGACGTTTCCCTCGATAATGCAACTGTTATCCACCATTGTAGATGATTCGCTCCGTTATCGCGCCGCGCCGTGATGTTTTTCTCATTACCGCGTCCGATCGTCCCGTGCAGCCGAGATCCCGCGGCGCGACACCATTTGGACGCGGTCGGCCCACTTTTGTGCACCGCGGCGCACAGACCTGCCGTCTCCTCGCCTTGTTTTTTTTCCGCTCACGGGAAGGGACACGGACGGGGAATCTGCGGCGCCGACGATGACCACGAATCACGCGGCAAAATCCATACTGCAAGAGGGGTCAGTCCCGAGCGCCTGCCATCTTGACGACATCGGCCTGCTGCGTGCACTAACACGCTCGCGCTGTCGCGCGAGGAGCGCCGAGCCGCGACGATGCCGCGATCTGTGAGACGCTGGCGGAAACCGTCAGCGAGACTACAAGATCGATAATATAACTTCTTTTTTGCGAATATCGATTTGAACAATTTCCCACATATCTTTGAGAATTTTGAGACGACCAGTGGTAGAACTATGTAAAAAATAGACGAAGAAATGGAAAAAAATTTCCTGTCTATACAATCACGTGCAACGATTCGTCGAGTTTGACACACGTGATTGTATAGACAGGAAACTTCTTTCTATTTCTTTGCTATTATTTTAACGTAGTTCCACCACAGTTTTCGGAAGAAAACGCGCCAGGAACTTGGTCGTAACCAATCAGTTCCTGAATGAAGACGGGATCTATCGTGATAAATTACGACAAATTACGCTGCACGCTAACGTCCTCGCAATAAATTGCGGCCATAATAAGAGACTACAACCTGAAATAAGCACAGATGGTAAAAGTGGCATGCAATTACTTAGAGACCCCTCACAGGGAACAATGATAATAAATCAATAATATCTTTTGCGTCTGTATAGACATTAATTGAAAAATGTCAGAAAACCTTAATAAATGTTAAGCTGTGTATACGGTTAAACATAGATCAGACGGATGTTTAGTTAAACTGTCTGAACTAATGCAATAAGTTCGAATGAACCAAATATATTTGTCTCACTCAAACTTATTGCACCAGTATGCACCAGTACAGAAAGTTCAACTAAAAAGAACGGACCCCATAAGATGTCATCAGAATGAACTAGTGCAGAAGTTCTTCGAAAACGAACAGATCCCAGACAACACATGTCCAAAATCGGGTCATAAGACATCCTTAAGACATTTTTAAGATATCTGTGTAAGACAAGTTTATAAGGTATTGTCTTAAAGATGTCTTAAAGACGTCCTAAAGACGACTTATGACTCGATTTTGAACATTTGTGCTGTTTAGTATCTTACAAGTCTCTCTCTTCTTTTCTAGGCGCCTATTAAGGGCAATATCAGCAATTACAAGTCTACGAATAACATCGAATTGAAGAGCTATCGACAGTAGAGGTGAATCGAACGTGCGAGATATCGACGGAGCTATCGATCCGTCGGGAGCGAGAAGAATCGGACGTCGACTTATCGATCGAAAATGGCGTCGTCCCTCGTCGTCGAGTCTCGCGAGACGCGTCAGTAACGAGGACGCTCGTTCGTTGGTAACATTGTGTGCGGTTAGCCGTGCTCCTAACGACAGTTTTGAGTGGTGACAGCCGCGTAGACGCTCGTTAGTCGCAAGCGTTGCGTCCTGCACATACACGTCGACGGACGAGAAAGGTGCGTTCGGGCTGTGACCGCGACTCGAGGACGCGCGACTGCGATCGGCCGCACGGAGACAACGCGCACTCGAGGTGAGCAACCCGACACATTCGATACGGTGGTTACCAGATGGCCGCGAAAACGGCCGTCCACCTGACAGCTAGTTTGTTTGGTAATACAGATAACGTCCGCGCGTATCTTCCTTTCCGGTTAATGCATGCCTCGTACACGCGTCCCCCGTGTTATCGTTTTTTTATCGTTTCTCTCGCGCTGATCACCGTTAATCAGCTTCGACGAGGTATCGGCACTTTCACGTGAGCATTTTCAGTTTCCTATCGGTATGCGAGCTTGACGTCTGTATTAATTGAAGCGCCGTGAGCGATAAAGGTGGGTGGGAGAGATGGGCAGAAGTAGAACTGCGAAAACTGTGCAAAATTTCATCTCTATATGTGCGCGTGCCTGCGGAAATCGGGGGCAATTAATGTTACCGGCATTTATCGGAGAGATGAGAGAAAACTGTATTTTTTTTGGAAAAACACGCTCGCCCCTCCGTTGATTACTCTCTTGCAATAAAAATGGGAAAAGTATGTTCTTAACAAATGTTTGGTCTTATGGTGAATAAGTGCATTTACGAAGAAAGGGGAAAGCAATTTTTTTTAAGACGGGGAAAGATGGCAAAATCATAAAATTCATTGTATTTTACAATATATTTTAATGTATCTGTTATGAAATTTATTGATGCAATAGAAATAAAATCAAAGAATTTAGAACTTACATTAGATATATTTAGAAACTACATATCCAAAAATCTAAGAAATTAGGGAAAGAATCAACATTTTCAGAAAACAGTTTTTGAAAAATTGTTAGATTCACAAATCAATTGCAATAAAATTTTCTTCTGCAATTATCAAATAATATTTTCAAATATAAAATAAATGAGATGGACACTCTCTCTCTTTCTCAATTAAAAATTATTATGAAATTCGAGTCGCGTTGTATTCACACACGCACACATTGTTAGACTTTCATTAGGGTATAGTTAAACAAATGAATCTAGGTGTGTAGAGAATAATGTTTCCGGCTATTACGTGCTGACCTTAAAAACCTCACGTTATCCACGACGTTAATAAGATTAATTCGCTACCGTGTGAGAAAAGCAAATGAGCATGATGTAGCAGCACTAATTTTCTACTATTTCGCTGTGGTACTGTTGTGAAACTGTAAGGTGAAACGGTATCGAAGTACGTGAAAGTCTCTAGGCCGCGTCAAAGTCGCCCAGAGTTGTAAAAGATCGAGCCTGAGTATTTCTCGCGGCGCACACGGAGAGGAATACTTCGACACTCTCACAGAACAGCGTACGCCCATCTCTCTTCCACACGTCGTTAAATTCCTAATTAGATAGAATTACATTTCGGTGCGACGGAAGGATTCACGCTGCGTACTCGGCGCTAAATGATTCCGGCGAGACGAGAATATACTCCTCTGACATCGACGGCAACACGTTCAGCATCGATGAATTTTTCGAGAGAGAACGGATTTTTAACAAAAATTTCGATCACGCCGTTCGCGAGAGCGGTTTTCGATTTCAAGGTCGAGTGCATCTCGCTAATTGCGAATTCGGAGCGAGATCTGTCGTCCTATGATTATTACAGAACTGTTTAGTGATCAGCGCAGCCGACTGCTATGATTCGAACGAATCACTGACACGAACGGAAGGATTGATTGATCAACCGATGGGTTGGCCGACCGGCTCGCTATTTAATTTCTACGCATCGTCTGTCGCAATTTGTCCGTTCCGCAACGAGTGAATCGCGAGTCAGGTGGAGGCGCGATTGAAATTCTCGGTTGAATTAACGGCGCACAATTAAATCACGCTTCGATATTAAACCTGTCAACTCGCGTCACGTGAGCGGCGTAGCATCTGTGCGATTTTAGGACGCTTATCGTTTCGCTTGAGCGACGACACAGAACGCGCATTGCATCAGCGAAACTCGGAAGCAGACAGCGACCTTTGGCGCTAAATGCCGCCGCGAATTACGGGTCAATAGCTTGGCACATACCGGATTTACGTCTCTTCCTTTCATTGTCTCGACGTGTTTTCGCGCTGAAATCAGGAAATCAGATCGGCTACATCACAGCAGCCGTCGACGACTCGAACGCGAACTAAGTTACAAAAATTAATATATATATATATATATATATATATATATATATATATATATAATCAAATATATCAAGTAATATAACTTTCAAAAGAATTTGAAGGTTCAAACCTTCAAAGGGGGTTGAAGAATTGGAGTTTTCACATCATGGCCGTATATCCGTATCAATCTTCTTGCAATTTGAACTGCGAGCGCATTCTTTGTAAGATTCTTCGATTTTATCGAAGCCTAATTTTCGCTGAAAACACCACGAATTCAACTATCTGAGGAGTACGCGTATCACTGTCTTGAATATAATTTTGTCTTTTTCTGTCGCTGCGTAAATCTTTATGTTATTCTGCAACAATCTGTACAGTCAACGTACAGTTGATCGACTGATGTTAAAAATTAGTAAAGGAAGGAATCCTTTTCTAAGGATTCAATGAGGGATCAAAACATTTGTTTGTAGATATTTTAAGAAATTACATATTTATATATACCTCTCGCATATATTTTCAGTGCTCAACTCTTATAGACTCCTTTTTACCAGATTTTTTTGACAACTGAAATTCCTCCGTTACCGCGACGGAATCTATCATGGCGTTGACACCAGCTAGTCTGAACAGACTTCGTGCAGAACTTGTCACGTCCCGTATCTCTGTGCTTTATCAAGTTCACTCGTACGTTGACAATTCGGAGCGGAATGGCTCGTTTTCTTACTAGACACCTATCAGAGATGAAGACGTTCGTTCTTACATGGATGTTCCATTAGAAACCTTTCAGACATACCTCAGCGAGTACACGCGTACGGAAATTTTATACAAAAGTAGTTGACATCGACGATGTTAACCCTTCTGGTCACGTTCAATTGGAGTCACGTAGACGTGTGGGGCGCACCGCGAGCCATAACTAGAGCAGATAAACCCGCTTGCCATTGTCTATATTTACATGTCATACTGATAGCGCGACCGATAACGCGGAAGACGTGGAAAATAAAAAGGAATAACAGGGAAAACTCGTGCAAATTTCGCTGGACACTTCAGCACAATTCGCGCGAAAATCTGCCGCTGCGACTACACACGACTCATCGATGAAACGGGAATAATTCTCGCATTAAGTGCACGGAGAAAATATATCTAAAAAATAGTAAATATTTCTGCGATGGACACTACTATATGACACGTTTATTCACATTGATATAAAATATTTTTCTAATAATAAAAAAATACAAATTTCCTGAAAACCTTAAGGAAACTTTAGTTTCTCCGGAAAGCAATTATGTATTTTGTTTTAATAAAAGAATTTAGATTCAAGGTTCCTGGTTTCACTGCTGTGGAACCGTGGATTGATTACGTCAGAAGTGAGGAAACCGATGCCAAAAATTCCTGCGTGCCATTTCTAAATGAGAAGATATTTGTACGAGAGAAATCCAGATCGCTCGAGCATACTTATAGAACTCATCGAATACAATCCTTTCCCCTTGACAATCAATAAATAGCCTTGAAATTAACATGACAGTGCAATCTTTCTGTTTAACCTACTTTTTCTCATGATTCGGCTATATCCGGATTACTCGAACATCCTACAAGTATGCTCAAGCAATTTGAAGTGTTCCTTCATACGAATATCTTTTTATCTGAAAAAATGACACGCAAGAATTCTTGGCATACGTTTTCTCGCTTCTAACGTCATCAGCCCATGGTTCTGCAGCAGTGGAAGCAGGTGCCTTAAGTAAATATGTCATCAGTGTGCCCATCAAATAAATATTTACTCCTTTTCACATATTTTTTCTTTCGGTGTACAGTCATTATTCTCGCATGAAAGTATAATTATTGGCGTGGAGCGTTTTTTTATACGAATTCCAACTAGAAATGCGAACATCAGACGCTGAAAACTGTTTGAATTTATAAGCACTGCTCTATTTAAAATAATTCCGCAAATATGATATTAAATATCAATAAAAGTGGCATTTTTGTCTGACTACGTTGTATTCGTCTTAAAGTATCTTACAGTATTATGAAAAAATTACTTGATACCATTTAAAAAAGATAAATTTCAAAGTTACGTTGATCTTCTTTATAAAAATTTTTTTCTACTTTTTTTTATTGCAAGTAGTAGCTTGCATAAAAAAGATGAATGTTTTATCTTTTCTTTAAACTTTTACAACCTTTTATGATCTTTTTACGATCTTTTCTTTAAACTGTCGGGAGCGTCACAAAAATTGTGCGGATCATTACGCTGAATGCCCTGTGCGTATATACAGGGTGTCCGGAAAATCGCGACGAATATTTCGAGACGTGATTTGGGATCCCAAAAGAAGGAAAAAAAAGCTATATAAACATAGGTCCGGAAATAAGTCGTTTCCGAGTTATAGCCACTTTTATGTTAAAAAAAAATATATTTTACATTCCGCGTGGCATCCCTTTTTAAATTGGGGCAGGCCTTTAAGCTCGGGTTCAAGGAATTGTTTACAAAAATGCGCCCAATAATATTGCTGACTTAAGACAAAGAATAATTCGTGGATTCCGAGAAATAAGGACGGATCCAAATGTTTGTCATAGAGTTCGAAATTCCTTTGATAGGAGAATAAGGGCCTGCATTCGTGCTGAAGGTGGTCATTTTGAACACCTTATTTAATTCGATTTAAATATCTATTTATGTTTATCCTTGATTTAAAAAATAATGTATTTACAAATATCGAAAAATAAAAAAAAATAAAAAAAAGAATTATTAATTAAAAAAAATAATAAAATTTGAAAATTAAAAAAATTAGGAATTTAATAAAAAATTTAAAAAGGGATGCCACGCGGAATATAAAATACATTTTTTTTTAACATTAAAGTGGCTATAACTCGGAAACGACTTATTTCCGGACCTGTTTATATAGCTTTTTTTCCTTCTTTTGGGGTCCCAAATCGCGTCCCGAAATATTCGTCGCGATTTTCCGGACACCCTGTACACACACACACACACACACATATATATATATATATATATATCATTGTTCTTCAGGATGGCCCAAAGAATGTATCATTATGCTCTTGAACTTCCGCAGAATTTCTATTCGATAGGAAACAAGTGTCCGGTGGAAATACATCCGACAATCTTCTGAAACTCGATTCAGCGGGAAAATAATGCCAATCCCACGGAAACGTGGCGCTCTCGTAATATACCTAGGTGTGTCCGCACACAATTGAATCATCCGACTCCGTTTAAATGCCGCGGAATCTAATTTTCCTCTCGTGCACCGGCGTTTGACGCGAACGCCCGCAAGAAAGGACTCGGTCGCGATGCTCGATCGGGGCGATTGCACGTGTGTTCGTTTATTTATTTGCCATGGGAGAGAGACAGGAATGTCTCTCCTGGAGAATGTGTCGTCCTTGCAGATCCAATTGCAACGAATAACGTTCTGTTCGATGGAATAGTCTTTTGCGCCATCGAGCTCGTTTTGATACGTGGCGCCGAATTAAAGTTCGACAAAGCATAAGCCCTGTATTGTCGGTTGTGTGCAAAAATAGAAGTATGTCACCTGTTGCCTACCTACGCGTTTAATTCTTCGCCCAACGACGTTACGTAACTCCAATTTTCACCGCGTATTTCGGACGGTCATTACACGCTATCAAAGCGGCGCGTTGCAGTCGAACGCGCTTCTCTCTTTTTTTCTTTCCTTTACCGGTTTCCTCTTCTCTTTTTTTCTCAAAACACTCTCCGGTAAAAGCGGCCGGGACTCGCGTCGTCCCTTCGTCGTCGTGAACGACGACGTTACTACACATAAGCGTTCGCGGCCACGTAAGCGCTGTGTGAAATTCCAGGGACGGTATTACATAATTGGTAATTTCCCGCAAAGCTATCAGCAACTGTGTATATTCGGGTGAGAGAAAAACTCGTCTGATAATTCCGTCGAAATCGCGATCCGAAGTATAAGCTTCGGTTTGCAAAGCAGGTGGGAGAGAGAGAGGCGGGGAGAGAGAAAGAGAGAGAGAGAGAGAGAGAGAAAGAAATAATAATCGATGCGTTTATATGCAATTTTAATTATCACTGAGAATTATAAGCGCCGAGCTCCACGCAATTAGCGTTAATATTTCCGCGAACGGGGAAATTCACGCGGGAACGAGCGCTTATTAAAAAAGTTAATCCGCGACTTGCAAAGAGAACGTGACCTTTTTTCTATTTTATTCAAGCGGAAATCAACTCTGCATGAAGATTCGTGAAAATATTCTCCGACGAGGACGGGAACGTTTTGCACAGGAAGGACCGAAATTGTTACGTCATGATGTAATCTAGTCACGAGCAGAAGACCGTTGCAGCGGCGAACGAACGATGACGAATGCGCGCACATACACACAAGAGCACACTTCTCAGTACTACGATATAATACCACTAGGAAAATACACATGGAGGAGGTATAATCACCATTATTGCAAAATAATTTCATTTCATTCGTCATCTTACATCACGACACCGCGCTGATTCATTGATCCTTCAATTAGTCCAAAATAACATTTTTTCTTTTTAATAAAAACTTAAGGGACTGCTTTATCACGTTGAAAGCTGATACTGGAAATTAGAGAGTTTCTCGACTGTTCGGGAGGGATCTTTCTGCTGGAGGATATCAATTAAAAGACATTTCTGTGCAGAGAAGATGTCGCGCACGAGAGCGATTATTAAATTGTAAGTTTCAAATGGAAATAATGGGTCATTCGTGTAAAAATGTCCAGCTTTCGTTTTTATAATCGCACAGAGGGGAAATTACGAGAGAGGAAAGCGCTTCAAGCTAAAGCATATCGGGGAAACAATTGCTGCACTGAAAATTAAACGTCAAGGCGCAATGAGCGCTATTTGCAACTCGACATAAGACTGAAGCTCTTCAGCCCTGGGAGTGAAGGTGCTGAGCATCGCAAGAGCGATGTTCTCTCGAGGGATTATAACAGATAAATAGAAATTTTGACATACACACACACACACACACACACGCGCGCGCGCGAAAGGACATTATCAAACATTTGTGATCGAGAAACATTGAGAACGCCCAATGTTTTCTCTCTCTCTTTCTCTCATTCTCTCGACCAGCGGTCCGCGGTGTTCTTTTATTTATTTGTCACGAAACGGACGTCGCTGCGCATGTGGAGCGTCCTGGCCTGCGCGGGCTGCATCGACCCTCAAACCATTTCGTACTTTCCAGTACGTGCCTAGGCCGGATCCTGCCGCGCCGGGTAATCGGGAAACGAGAGGAAACGATCGCTTCGTCAGCGAGATCGAGTTGACCGTTTGATAAAAATTCGTCATCGAACGGGCGTGTGTAGGTGCATGCATTTCACGTTCAGATAGGGCGAAAGAGTCGCGAACATCCGAGCGCGAATGTCCTTTCGACATGCATTATCCACGGCCGGATATATAATTTTGGCAACGTCTGCTTTTCATTTTCTAACAACTGTCGCTTTGAGTGATTTATGAATCAAACAGCGACTTGGTTTCGCGTACACGAGACGAAGGGAGTGCGACTGACGTTTCGCGTGTGTAACGAGAGGCCGAAATTGTGCCGATTCTGACACTCGGTTCGCGTGCTTGTTGAATATCTTGTGCATTGAATATTGAACAACGAATAGGTATCGTGTTGCGGGCACTTTCGAAACGACAGTCACTCACTTCGGGAAGCGACCGGGAGCCTTGCATGAGACAGAACGTTGAGTTTCATACAATTATTTATGATACAATTTTTATGTAAACGGAGTGTGTTTACTTGTACGCTTAATCTCAAGTTCTCGTGTCAATATGGGGATAAGATAGTAATATGTACATACAACAACGTGTATCTCGAAAATATAAATGTCCACATTGATTGAAATTATTCGATAAGTAAATAACAAGTGGATATTTCCGAATATCAAAATACCCATGAATTTTTGTATCCGATCAAGAAACATCCGAGAAATATCGGTTCATATGTTTTAATCGGTTTATTTGATAAAATGCCATTATAATCTGATAAAATGCCATTCTAATCGGGAGTATTCAATTAAATTTAATTGGATATAAAAATTCGGAAATATCCGTCTGTTAATATTTTATCGGATAATTTCTCTCAGTGCATAACTCTGGGGATACTTAAAGGAGCAGATAGAAATGGAAAAAAAAAACGGAAATGCTAAATTCGAAGCCGTTAACTTTCTCGAGTCGGCCGGTGCGAGGTGACGCGCCTTGACAAACGGTATCCCGATGTATATTCTGCTCGCTTCCGTTTCGCTGCACCCGCGCAGTACAGCGTAGCATGGCGCAAAGCGAGTTCGTCATAATAGCTGGCTCGGATTCACCTGCTCTTTCGCCCGCTAATTCGTTCACACGCACTAATTGCTTCCTCCTCGGTCTCCTGTCTGTCGGCGTGGAGTTACTCTTTGCGCGTTGCGCTTCACTGAGCGCGGGGCACTTGCACAAGGTGTTCCACGGGAGTACTGTTACCTACGGAAACACGCGATACGCTATATCCTTCGTTATATAATAACAATGTTTTTTAGTTATAAATTGTCTCGACGTTGAGCAGTCTGTATCTGTTTCATCGTCGACGGACAGCAGCGTGGAAAAGTGGAGAAAGCCGAGCCGTCACCTATTAAAGCATGTTGTCCAAAATAATTTTACACGGCAGACTGCCGTTCGGCGTTCTTTCACATTCTGCAGAGTTTCTTTATGGACTTTACATTCATATTTACGTGTCCAATGCATTATTTTTGCAATCTCGGTCCAAGAATTTTCCTTCACGATCGCATCTTTATAATCTAATGAAGATTTGTCATATAAATGAGGGTAACCTTTTACCAAATCAATTAATAAGGAGTCTCCTGCATTTGTTATGACATCAATTTTATTGTTCTTTTTATTTTCCACTGATACAACTCAGCTTTGATTCATAGGAAATATGTTTAAAGGAGTATATATTGTTATCCTGTAAGAATCTCGATGCATAAGATGGTATAAAGAACCGCGTAATTTACTGATTGCAATTGGTGATCACGTGAGGAAACCTTTCCTGAAATCTCGTTATTTGGAAAATATTTTAAAGTAATACGCGGAGTAAGAGCGTCTGAATTATCAGAGTTCGTACCCCACTCTCGGCAGACAGGTCACAATTTATTCACGCGAGTCATACCGATGATGTACAATCAATCGTTTAAGAATGAATGATGCTATAGGCATGCACCTCGACAATTTCTGCGTGTAAAGAAATCGCGAGACTGGGATAATGTGAAGGTATGGACGAGGTGGTAAACGGGTAGCGCGCCTTCCGCGAACACTAAAATCGCTACGGTGAAATCGAACAAAACGCCTCGATGGTTCTTCTCGGCTTGCTGGCCCCTGCGGCGACGTTTCGTTGGAGGAGAAGTAAAACCGCGAAAAGGTAAAATGAGCACAGTAACTGATAGATTGGTGGATGAATGCATCGATGGATATTTTGCTCGTTTACTCCTTTTCATATTTTCTTGTTTTCTTCTTTCGCACATCGCGAAGAGTGCGTCATCTTTTGCGTTTAACTGAAAAGTTTCAATTGGGTCATCAGGAAAGACAGTCGAGTCGCGTTCGAGACGCGCGACTGAAGGCGAATAAAGGCACTCGGTGAATGTGTATGAAATAGATCCGTCGCGCCGAGCTGTCGCCCGTCGAATCGTATGGCGTTAATTGCTCTCCGTCGTTTCATCCGCGATCCGTTTCACTTCGTTTCAGAGGCCAAGGCGTCGCTCAGGACGGCATAAACGCGTCGATAAACGGCCAATTGGGTCTGTCACGTTATGGACCGCAGGTGATGAGCGTACTGTGTTTATGCACCTCCAACATCCATCAGTCTACCCGTAACGTCATACAGACCGGCAAGATACTCCCGAGTCCGCCGTTAGACACCCTTTGCGAGCAGCGACTAACGCCCTCGCAGGAAATACCCACGGACGAGCTGGCTCTATTAGCTAAGCTGGAGGAAGCAAACAGGTGAGCAATCCAATGATCTCGGTTAGTGCTACAGATCAATTTTTATCTTCGAGTTTTGCTCATTAAAAAAGAGAGAATGAATCGCGTACTTATGAATTATGCGACTTTCTGTTCACTCGGCAAAGCCGAGAAAGATTTTCGCTCTTTCGAATATATAGACTCGAGACTCGCAATTGATTGCTTGATTTTTGTCTGACTTCCAATTCGGATCAGCCACATGAGAAAAGTGAAACACAAAAGGGAATTATAACTCACCATTTTATTAATTTCCAGACTGATCGAGTCCGATGCGAAATCACTGAACTCGCTTCAAAGTAATCACAGCAGGAAGGGCTCCGACACATCACAGGTGTCTGTGGCGTCAGGGGGCAGCGGAGGAAATGGAGATGCTGCACCTGGACGCCCCAACCCAGCCGATGTCGAGGAGAACACGTGGACCCTCTGGGGTCACATAGTGGCCGATTGGGAGTATCACTGGAAGAAGCGGAAAGATTCGGTCAAAGAATTGGTTCGTCAAGGCATACCTCATCACTTCAGGTGAATTTACCAGCTCACGTGCATTTATTTATTTTTTTACTTTTAAACTATTGTAAATTCGTTTTAAGAAGTTTTCACGGTTTTGTATTGTTTACTATGAAAGAAAAATTTTCCTAAAAGACTTATTCAACATATTTCTCCAAAATAAGCATTTTCTTCAAAATTTATCAGATGTACAAAAATCGCGGAAACTTCCAAGACAGTTCAATATAGATGTTTAAATATGAAACATGAAATCTTGTACACTAATGTGCAGACATAAACTAATATTATAATATAATTATAATATTGAATATTTTATATCAGTCCATACAACATTTTAGAGGTATTGTTTGGCAATTGTTAAGCGGCGCCCATGACTCTCCCGTTAAGAAGCAATTTGCTGAGTACATTAAGGCGACGTCAGCATGCGAGAGGATAATTAGAAGAGATATCGCCAGAACGTACCCCGAACATGACTTCTTCAAAGAAAAAGACGGTCTCGGCCAAGAGAGTTTGTTTAACGTTATGAAAGCGTATAGCTTGCACGATCGCGAAGTAGGATACTGCCAAGGCTCGGGATTCATAGTAGGATTACTTTTACTGCAGGTAAACATTTTTGACAAATCACGGAACAGAAGAGAGGCTTTATAGAAACAGGAAATTATTCATGGATTCATGAGTTCATTATCGTCTGTTAGAGCATTACTCGAAGTATCTATGACATTCTATTCTACGCAAGAAACAGTATCAGTCACTCACCCGAGTATTTCATGTTGCAGCAAATGCCGGAAGAAGAAGCTTTTGCCGTACTCGTGGCGCTTATGCAAGAGTATCGCTTACGGGACATGTACAAACCAAGCATGGCTGAATTAGGAGTGTGCATGTACCAGCTAGAACATTTGGTTGCCGACACGCATCCCGAACTTCACGCTCACTTTACGGTCCACGGCTTCCATACTTCGATGTACGCATCCTCTTGGTTTCTCACACTGTTCACCACAGCGTTAAGACTTCCCGTGGCGTGTCGCATTTTTGACGTGTTTCTGTCGGAGGGTATGGAAATTATTTTTAAAGTCGCATTGGCGATGCTGCATTTAGGCAAGGAAGATTTGCTCAGTTTAGACATGGAAGGCATGTTAAAGGTAAGATTTGAGTTAAGATATATTTCCGATGCTATCAAGAAGTTTGAACTGTTACATTCTTAGGCACAACCGATAGGAATTGCGAAGATATTCGTTACATTTTAAAAGTCAAGTCAGAAAAGATGTTCGTAACTTGGACTTTTCTCGCAGTTCTTCCAGAAACAATTGCCCGGAAGAGCCGAGAAAGATCCCGATGGCCTCATGAATCTTGCGTACGGAATGAAAATCCTTCCAAAGAGAATGAAGAAGCTAGAAAAAGATTATACCATTTTAAAGATGAAAGAGCAGGAGCAGATGGTCGAGATTCGCAGGCTTAGAGCTGAAAACAAATTACTCAGACAACGAACCGAACTTCTGGAAGCAGAATCCGCGGAACTCGCCGATAGATTAGTTAAAGGTCAAGTATCGCGTGCGGAAGAGGAGGAGACTGCTTTCGTAGTGCAGAGAGAATTGGCGGCGCTGCGGCATAAGCATCTCGAAACGAGCCATCGGCTCGAACAAGCTCGCGAGGAGGTCAGGTCGCTGTCGCTCGTTCTCGAACAGAATGCTGTGTCTAGAGAGTCATCGCTTGACGAAATTCTGACGAGACAAGAAGCATTAACATTGCAGGAAGATATGATACAGCTGCTGCAAGAAGAATTAGTGAGAGTCAGATTGCATGACGCGGAAAATGACGCATTGATTAAGGAACTTAGGGGAAGAATACAAGAATTGGAGCAAGACAAGAAGACTTTGCGCGAATCAACGCCGGACAATTCCGTCGCGCATTTGCAGGAGGAACTTATCGCGGTTAAGCTTAGAGAAGCGGAAGCTAATTTATCTTTAAAGGCAAGATCTTTAAAGGCCATTTCTACTATTAAGAATCAATGATATTACTATAATAACTATACTTACTGTTCTTACTAGAATTACGAGACCGAGATATTAACTATATAATAATGATAATTGTGCAGGATCTGCGGCAGAAAGTCTTGGATCTAAGCGCGGCTTGGCAGAGGCATTTACAAGATCACCGATCTGGTCTACTAACGGCACCTGCTGACTCGACGCCAAAGAAGCTGATCTTTTGGGAGAATCGGAGTTACGATGTACAGAAGCTCGAGGAAGACATAATGACGTCCCGGATGCGGGAGATGGAAGCATTGGCGGAAGTCAAGGAGCTTCGTCTCAAAGTTATGGAGCTAGAGACTCAAGTGCAAGTAGCAACAAATCAGCTTCGTAGGCAAGACGAGGTTGGAAAAGTACTTAAAGAGGAATTGGAGGTTGCATTAGCTCGAGAGAAAGATCTAGCTGTCAAACTGAAGGAACAACAGTACAAATATTCCGACCTGGAATCGAAAATGAAGGACGAAGCTATGATGGCCAGGATACGTGATGCGGAACACGCGCAGCAGGTCGCGGAGCTCACGCAGAAAATATCTCTCCTTGAATTAAAGGTTCATATGATACAAATTACATACAACACTTTAATATCGTTGGGCTGAAGCATAACGACTAACGTATTTCTAGAACGAAGAGATGCACGCGGAGGGTGAACTGCGGAATAATCTAGACGACAGTGAGAAAGTAAGGGAGTTGCAAGATAAAGTTGCTGAATTAAAGGCTGAGGTATGTGAAATTCAACAATTCATTATATCCGTTGTATTAACAAACGTGCAGTATCTCGGAATATTGCAGTAAGGGGTGAATTAAGTTTCATAATACAAATAAGAATTTTCTATTTGTCATGTAACATAATACGTGTTAGACAGTTGCAATTTCAATTTATATATAATTATGATAATCATGAATCATACATTCCCATATTTTATCATTATGCATATAGCATATTTTATGGTTTGATATTATGAATTTTTGTCTCATATTTCTTCTATATTTAATAAAAATTTATATAAATATATATAAATAATAAAACAAAAAGCATCAAAGTGTTAAAATCTGACAATACGATCACTTGAGACAACGATTCATATATTTATTACAGTTTCACAATTATGTGATCACAATTGTGGTTTTCAGTAATAATTAAGACTTTCCTAGTATTCTATATGGAATCCCATTTTATGAAAGATTTTCCTCACTTTTTTTCTTTTTTAAAGCACCGTTATGTGTTCTTTTTTTAACTATGCAAAATATGTGTGACACTGTGTTTTATAAAATAAGTATTACGGTAAAAATACATCACTTTGATGCTATATTAATTTCAAGCCAAATATCCACTTACATTATTTAAGTGTAATATATATATATATATATATTACTTGAGATTGTATAATTATACCGTGCATTCTTAATAACGATTGTATTATATATACAACTAGACGTTCTGATTTTTAATGTGCTATCACATACTGCACTCTTTAAAAAATATAAATTCGTGCATACTGTGTGAGAAATTATTTCACTTTGCAAAGTTGGTACATTCACATAAGAATAATTCGCCTCTTTGTCCGTGTCGTACACTTACAAAATAATTATGCACAAACTGCACCTCTTACTGCAATGTAACGCTAACCAACACGCTTCATAACATCGTTGCTTCTGGTGAATTGCGGGAACGAAAATATTGCTGATTACCTTAACTAAAATTTATCTTGTCAGTGAACACTGGTTACATCAAAGAATAAAAAGTAGCTGTTATGTATAATATAATCTTCAAAGAGTGGAAAGACATTAAATGACTCAGTAATGAGGGATTGAAATATTACAATGACAAAGAGAAGAAACGAAAATACTATACAGTAGTCACATTTCATTCAAAGGCAATCTACTGTATATATCATACTAGTTATCAACAGATATCGATAATTCTAAGCAACTATATGAAACATACTTTTTTCGGTACTTATTAAATGTCATTAATATGATGATGCTTAATCAATTAGGAGAATGTAGCTTTGCCTCGTTTACATATTACAATAATTTGTTGTTGTATAGGTACCTATACACATTAAGAATTCGCAATGTCGCGCAAATGAACCGGCTACGTAATTTCAAATCGGATAGATCATCTGTATCTACTCGCGCTTGATACATTGCAGCTTGTCATATCTGCACTGCTCTCTGAGGAATGTGACAATCGAAAATTTCGATTTTACTCGAATAATACAGACAAGCTACAATGTTTATCATCTTTCTAAGCATTTTTATCGATGTTTCACTCATCCAACATAGACCGAGTTGAAATTATTGTTGAAAACTAGTTTAATTAATTTTGTTGAATGTGTACGTTAACAGTGTTATATTAGAAAATGAGAGTTAGCACAGCATGGAGACTGACTGATTGCTAAAAAGTTATAGCACACTTTAAGATGTTTGTTGAGGATGTAAACAAACCTAATTAAATATACGCTTTCGGCGTGTTAATAATAGCTCATTATCGCGTTTACATCAAAATTTAGAATTTATCAAAACAAGAAGATCGGAAATTTAATCCTGCTTAGAAACATTGCTTACAAGCAACAAATTTGAGACATGCTGTTGCCAAACGTATGATAAAATGCACAAGCATAATCGGGCATGAGATCGTGATCGAATGTGCTCTCTTTCCTGTTACATTTCTTAAAGGATCGACCTAATCAGATGCGCATACGCGATTTGACGCGATATCGTTCGTACCGAATAATGAGGACAATCAGTGCAATACGTGATTCTTATTGTGTAAAGGTACCAGGCGGTAACTAATGCTAACCAGAAGGGACTAATCGTTGTTGTAAAACTAACCCTCTATTGCTGTGTTATCTCTGTCTCCTCAGTTCCCCACGCCAATCACCAGCCCGGAGACTGAGCCTTGGCGCTGGCTCGAGTAAGTCTTTAATACCCATGTGTAAGCATCATTTTCTACCGTCTCGTATACGTGGCATGATGTTTCCTGTTTCCCTTATTTTTTAACTGTAAAAAAAATCTGTCGTCGTAGCTGGACTTTCCGACGTATCTCATTATGTACTTCGACCTTTCTTTTAGACAAAACCGGGATTTCATTGAGTTTTTTTTTTTTGCGTTTCCCTCGGCGATCTGAAGTCTTCGTCCCACGCTCGCAAACGGTGTGTATATTTGTGTGTAGAAATATTACACGGACGATTACGTGAGACAAAGAACAGACTCACGATGCGAGATACAAATTAGCACGATCAATTTGATTTCTAATCGTACTTGTGTGATCGAATGACGAAATATGTTCCGCGAGAGCTACCGAATCGGAGATATTTTGTCGGTTTGATTTCACTTTGTAAATATCAGCGACACTTGTCACTTGAGCCGCCACGAGTAGCGGACCATCGGTTGCGGATGAGTCTGCATTAAAATGTGGCTCATTTTCTGTATTATACGCGTGGTGATATGGCATGGCGTTCTCTTCCTATCTGACTGCATGCTTCCTTCGTGTTAAGTTAATTGTTTCGTTCTAATAAACATTCACGGCCTTTGCTTTTAGCTCGAAGGAGAAAAAACGCATAGATGTGAAAGAGGCGTGAAAGTATCTGTGAAAGTATCGTAAGACTTCACCAAATTTAGTGCAGAGTTTATGAGTTTTCTTCTGTCTGTCGTCATCATTCATTCGCACGATTTCACGCAATATATGATAATTATGCTCTGTAATATTACCTGTATACTCTCCGTATATCAGACAGCCGATAAAACGTCGAAGATATTCTTGCAGTATGCCGAAAATCGTTGTAAGCTTTGTATTTGACCGGTTAAAACAGCTCATCTCGCCTGCGAACAAACGTAGAAAGCGATATGAAAATATTCCGCTTCGATATACTTGGCCTTGCTTATCTTATTATGGAAGTCCGCAGTATTTAAGTTACTAACAGAAAAATTCCGCGAGGCTCGATATAAAGATGTTTTTCCGATAATAATATTTTCGCCATTCTCCTGTACAGCTCCCTGAGTGTCTTTGCTGCGAGTCTCGAGGCGCGCTTTGTGTACTTGTTTGAAAAAAATATGTCGACGCTATTGCCAAACAATTCTAGATCGATCAATTGACGATCCCGGTAATCGCTTTAATAGGTCGTACGGAATAGCGAGTAACTCAGCAGTCAAGTGTCTCTCGAACAAACAATAACATTGATCTAAGATCATGTTGACGTATTATATAATGCATTGTGTAGTGTGTTGCTTGTAGTGCGTTTCGATTTACGTTCGCACCCTCATGTCAGACAAAATGTGGAGATAAAATGTGGAGATAAAATGGAGCGAAATTGAAGATATTGAATATCGAAGTGGAGTTGCAAGTCGAAACAATAAGAGAAAATCGTTTTGCATCCCTGATACTTTGTTCAAAGAGAGAAAGGAAAACGACTTCTAATTTGACGGCTGAATTTTACGAGATAGCTTTGAGCAGAGAGAACGAAACGTCTCTGCGACTCAGTCGTAATTTGCAAAGCGCGACGTCGCGCACGAGGCTCTCCGTAGGATTACTTGGAAATATATTTCACACGACGTTCGTCTGTCACAGGTCATGAGGCTAGAGAGTTGGAAACAACGATGGACGGGTCTGGGAGGGCAAACCGTGCGAAGTTTTAGCATCGATACTGAAAGCGAATTGGACGAGCGGGATCTCAGAATTTGCTTACAGGATCATATCAATACGACCACGCCAAACTCACCCGAGGTATAGAACTCTATGTATACCAGATACATATTAGGCAGCTAACAATACTCCGTTATCGATGCGCGCGAACCTTTTGTTCGTCGTCGGCTTTCGCTGTAGGAAATAACGCGTATGCGCTTAGATCGTAACACGAGAGTAGAGTGTCGTAATAATCCCGTTTAGTTACGTGTACTACCTATATATTACTAGGCCAAATATAATTATACATAGTCATTAATTAGTTACGCTCTGTAACGACGAACGAAACAAAGAAACGATAGGAACTTTCAGTAAAACGAGCGAAATAATCTCGATCGTAATCAGGGCCCGAAACAATGTTCTTCTTTCATTTATTTATTTACACACACAACGCAATATATGTATATGTGTGTGACCTGGAATTCAGGTTTCTTTCGAGTATTCACAGTATTCTTCGGGTATCGTATCCTATCAGGATAAGAAAAAAAAAAGGAACCGTCTCAGTACACAATCACCTAACGCAATGATGTAATATTTTTTACTACCATAGTAAGGCAAATGTTCTAGTGATAGAACGTGTACTAATAATTGAATTATTAATAATATATTTGTGTTTGTTAAAATGCTTATCAATAAATGAAACAAAATCACAAAGTAACTAAATATTTCTTTTCATTTATTATATTGTTTTGTATATTAAAAAGCATTTTAATAAAGAAAATACAAAACTAATATGTTAATCATTGGGACATGTATGTTCGATCACTGGGACGTTTATCTTAATACTATATCGTTATTTTACACTTTATAGACTATTATGCAGAGTATTATAGAGTGTGTATATATATATATATATATATATATGTGTGTGTGTGTGTGTGTGTGTGTGTGTGTGTGTGTGTGTGTGTGTCTATATATATATATATATATATATATATGTATATATGTATGTATGTATGCATGTATGTATGTATGTATGTATGTATGTATATATATATACACATATATATATATATATATATGTGTGTGTGTGTGTGTGTCTATATATATATATATATATGTGTGTGTGTGTGTGTGTCTATATATATATATATATATGTGTGTGTGTGTGTGTGTCTATATATATATATATATATGTGTGTGTGTGTGTGTGTCTATATATATATATATATATGTGTGTGTGTGTGTGTGTCTATATATATATATATATATGTGTGTGTGTGTGTGTGTCTATATATATATATATATATGTGTGTGTGTGTGTGTGTCTATATATATATATATATATGTGTGTGTGTGTGTGTGTCTATATATATATATATATATGTATATATGTATGTATGTATGTATGTATGTATGTATGTATGTATATATATATACACATGTGTGTCAGTCATAGAACTAACGAGACACGGAGTATTATATAGGACATAATTAACGGTTGTTCGTTATCCAATAGTATCGCTGTCGCGATAGTAGTCCATCTTTCAGACAAGATTTAGACTGATGCACGATAATTTCGACAAAATGTTCAAAAATATCACTGACTCAAGTTCAGTCTTTTTTATCTATCGTCGATCAAACAACATTCCATCGCGATTTGCTGTCAACAAAAACGACAAAGAACAATATCTCAAGGTATCTCTCGACCCCTGAAGTATTTTTTTTTTTTTCAATGGATGTGAACGATACGATTGGCGCGGCTAAAAGAGAAGAGTATCTAATAACGTTAATTCCAAGACAGTTGGCTTCTTGTTTTCTCCCGTAAATAGGTAATGCAGGACCTACATTTCTGCGTTAATAATAAACTGTAGGATCTAACATATGCGCGATGCATGAATATTTTATCGTATAACTCGGACGTAACTTGAAGGTGTCGTTCTTCTTGGTTCTCCATCTCTATTCGTTTTGAGGATCTGAGGACCGGATCTTTCGGTTTCGAAGCTTGATTACGATCCGCAGATTATCCGAGGATTATCACTTAGACTTATTCCGTGACACACGCAACTGTTTTTATACGCATGACATACTCTGTGTATTTTTTGTAATTCACACCAAATGTAATCGCATTTAAGAAGTTGTATATTGAACGCCGGAGAAAAAAAAAAGAGAGAAGTAAGAGAAAAATACGTGGTGACGGAAGTATACCGCCGTTTTTTATAAATATATGTATTTACATGTGTGTGTGTCACACGAGGGATCATCGTATATATATTATATATACACATCATGATATTCGTACGAATACATAGGTACCGCGTGCGTTATTCTAATCGAAATTTGACTATTTAAAGTTTAACATACACACTATATATTCTCGGATAGGGGAGAGTATATTGAAATTCTTATTATTGTTGTCCTATATATGTATATCATTTGTAATATACCTATCGAATTTCTTATAAAAGGAAAAGAATAAAAAAAAAAAGATTACTTTTTACGGACGACACGTGCAATTTACGCACAGCACAAAGCGTACGTCTCAATTGATCGATTAGTTTGAAGATGAATTCCGCGCAAAAAAGAGAAGAGACTCTGATGTTTCGGAGCGAGAGAATCGCTTCAGTTTTCAGTCGACGATTGCAGATCGTTGAAACCGAATGAGAGAATAATCGGCAGTACTTGTTGAAAAGATTAGCGACCGCATAGCTCGTTCCTTACAGCGACTAGGATAATTACTTCCAATGTGAGTAACTCGCGCGACGGACAACAACGCCTTGCTGTTACTACTTTCTTTCACAGCGAGTCACCGCAGCCTACTTGCAACGCGTCTCTTTCGCTTGGCCTAAATCGTTACATCCTTCTTCCTCTGTGTTGCGTTAATAATTGGCATCGATTAATATTCAACTCGTCGGTACGTCCCGCAAATCTTTCGCGTGTGTGCGTCGACGACGGCACACGCGTCACTTTCGATAGAGACTCTCCTCCTCGCTTCCACGCATGCATGTGCGCAAGATTTTAGCATGAGCGTGTGTCGTATTTATCGAATACAACACATACATATGTACACACACACACACACACACAACATACACACGGCGACATGGCACGACGCCACCGCAAAAACGATATTTCGTACGATTCATTAGTGCGTTGCAATTGCAGTGTGCTTGACTTTGGCGAACTTTGCATTCGCTCGCGCGATTCTCGCGAGCGTCTCGCGTGCACCAGCTGTGCTCTGTTATGAGAGAGGAAAGCTCCGAAATTTTAATACCGATTAAGAGGCTGAACGAGAGCTGCGTATAGACAAGTGTGCGCGATACACCGACTGTTTCACAATGTGTCAAGCAATGTAACTGTTGTAAAGTAGTAGCACGACGAGAAGAATAAATGTGCAAGATCGAAGATGAGGAAACAGTAAAGAGAGAAGTGACAATTACATCTGCGTTACTGATTTCGAGGGAAACTAACTACGTCCGCGGCGTTCCTCTCGACTATCGTCGAGTCCATCGTTTAGCGGCCGATCGCATCGCATTTACGTTGAATAGTCTCACGGCGAGTCGCAATTGCGCGCAAGCCGCGTTGTAGCGTGCTGATCGCAGCACATATCTGTAGTTTCTGCGTCATTGAAGTTGCGCATAGGTTGTCCTAGACCTACCGAATTATCTTTCAACTCCAAATAACGGAGGTCGAACTAATTAAAGCGGTAAATTGTTTGATAATATTACGGCTTCGATAATTGCGAAACTATCTACTGAAAGCTCCCTCCCCTCTTTCTCTTTCCATACAAAAGGCACGCTTAAGCGAATTATGTTTCGAGAACACTACGGCGTTAATGAAATTGTCATCACGTCGCTCGTCGATTGATTCGAATGAATGCGTCTCAGCGACAGTTTGACGTTGTTATTTTGAGATCATCAATCGTCCAGATATACTCTTTGATGAAAAACGATCGAATCGTGAGAAAGGATGCATGTAAAATTGATCGACGAGTTATGGCTCGACGAGATTCGCTCGCCTAGGCCTAGAAACGCCGCGAATACGATACGCGTTCGTTCCATTAAGCTCTAAATCATTGATCGCACACGATAAAAGCGAGACGATGAATAAATCAGCGCCTGCGATTGCATCCAACGGTATTGATAAATTAAGTCGCGCAAACTATGCGAATGCAAATCGTTTCCGATCATTCTTGTATTCTTGTAGCGAAACCTTCACAAAAAGGATCGTAAATTTCTCCTTGTCTCTCTCTCTCTCTCTCTCTCTCTCTCTCTCTCTCTCTCTCTCTCTCTCTCTCTCTCTCTCTCTCTCTCTCTCTCTCTCTCTGTTGAATTCGATACGATTATTGCAGAATGCCTATATTTCAGTTTCAAGATGACAAGACGTCGCTGCAAGAAGCAGCGTCTTTGCAACAATTTCGCTGTCGACTTTATCCCCTTCCACTCTGTCGATCAAGTATGCCCGAAATACGCGCGCGCGTGGGCGGAATAAAGCGACTTGCGGATCGTCAATACACACATGCAAAGTTTTGCACGTCGGGAGACATACGACGCACCGTTATTACCGGGCCGGTCGAAGTGCGCGAACGTAAATGTAACAGGAGTTACAATGCGTCGCGCCGTGGCATTAATAATTTAGCGCACGTTTTCCTGCGGAAACCAGCACGTTCGATCGGCGGGCGTACGCCGTGCCGTGGCCAAGATGCCGTGCGTTCGTTCCTATTGCAGCGCGCGCGGGGAAGGTCATCGAAGACCGCGAGCAATCCGCGCCCGGACCGTCATCGGCGCGGCGAATTCCGCGGCGTTTCACCCGCGTTTTACGGACGTCCGGGGAGTAAAGGGAGGCCAGGGAGAGAGCAAGAGCGCAAGAGAGACAGAGAGAGAACGAGAGCGATCTATTAATGGCTCTCACCGCGTTGCATCGCGTGACGACGAGACGTTACGGGCGTTCGTGACGACGCTGTAATAGACGAAATAGTCCACGTCGATGCGTTATTGCGTGACAACGTGCGAAAGCCGCGGCTAAACGCGCGTATCGAACCGGGTCCGCGATCACGAGTCGTCGTGTCCCGCTGCACAACGATCCCGACATCGGGGCTGGCTGTCCCACTTCTGCCGCGTGATTTTGCAACGGTACAGCTTCCCCTCGGAGCGATTGATTTTTCCCCGGCGGAAATGTCGAGGTTTGCGCTCCACGTGCCTATTTCTCTCTTTTTATCATTCCTCTTCTTTCTCCTCCTTTGCTTCTTTTTTATTTTATTTTTGCAGTTCTCCGATCTCTTGACATCGCGCATCTTCCTTACCTCAGCGAACTCTGAACCCGAGTCCCGTCCAAGCAAGAATTCCACCCGAACAGAGCTGTATTACTACGCAATTCCCTTTGAGGCATCTCTTTTTTTTTCTCAGTCGTTTATAAGGCAAAAACGGCCTTATCTTTCTCCTCGTTGAGGAGAAGAATAACACTTCGTGCCGATCGAAGAATTCGTTGAAGAAGTAACGCAGCAAAGAAGTGGAGTATTTTGTACATATATTAAAGGGCGTCGTCCTCTTCCTTGTCGTCGTCGTCCTAGTCCCAATATCGCCCTTCGTACGAGCAGTTTTTTCTCTACGTCCCCAAGCTCCGACTCATTGTGAATACGTATTATATAGATACACGGTGTGATCTTCAACAACGACATAATGCTCGTAATCGGAGGGAAGTAGTGCGTGCGAATGGTACATATTTTCCGAGTGAGTCAGCGCGCGCTACGACAGCCGGTGTGGATCCGACGTAGCCGCGAAGGGTCGATTAATTGGATCGAACGAGGAAAACGATATCCCATTTCATCCCGCGGAGGACCGAGTAACGTTTTATCGCGGTGTACAAAGACGCCATGTGTCATCTTTAGGCTTCTTCACGCGAGCACGTATGTGTATGAATCTGTGTATGTGTGTGTGTGTGCACGCGCATCTTTGTATGTTGCGGATAATTAATTTATTAATTTATTCACGTCAATAATCGCGTTTTAATATATGCGTGTACGACTACGACTCGACGCCAATGTGATTTTCCACGATATTTTAACGCAAACAGCTTGTAACGATGTCTTAATAATGTTGTATTTTTTTCTACTTCTGACTACGTCTGACTGATAACGTAAAAGCGAGAACGTTTGTCTTTCCCGGGATTTGCATATTTTATAATGTGACTCGTACGAGGAATGGTAAAAATTTTATGTGGATTTTTCGATGGACATTGAAAATACACACGGGATTATTATTTTTCCTTTTCAATTAAAAACGCAGCCTGTGCGCAGCAGGTGAGGTGACAGTATACTGAAATATTCGGGGAATTATTATTTCTATGTATTTTCCATTCTTGCTGAGTGAGCATCGAAGTAACAATCCAGAACTTTCTTTTTTTTGTTCTCCTCGGCGTTACCTGCACGAACCCGCACGAACAAAAGGTTGTTTTTATGTAAGGGATTATCCCTGGACATTCGTCCGTTTCTACTTACACGCCCCGAAATATACCTGTATAGTAGTTTGCATTGGTTAGAAGTAAAACCCGTAAAACAGAACCGACAATTCGTGTTAATAGCAGCTTAGCTGACTACATATTTAATTTTTTAAAACACGCACATTATCTCGGCATATAAAATGAGAGAGAGAGAGAGAGAGAGAGAGAGAGAGAGAGAGAGAGAGAGAGAGAAAGAATAGAACAAAATACATTCCCCTCAATAAATATAGTTTAGTATAGAATTTCAAATAAAATGTTGTCCAACGTGTTGAAACAGAAATGTTACATGTTGGCTTTGTAATCTTTAATATAATATTAATGAAGTTAATTTCGTAAATTGTGATTTCACACCAGTTTCACACTAGCGTGACATCTTTTTGAGAGGCTTTCTCTTTTACTAAATTATTCAATTTATTATTTATTTATTTATTATTTTAGTTAAAATAATAATGTTGTAAAAATAAAATGGAACGAGCATCTGTGAATGCCGTTGAAAACAATTCCACGTTACGAGTTCTAACGTTGTAGATGATTATTTCAGTGTTATTTCAACATGAAAAATTTACATTCGCTATGTTATACTGCCTGCGGTAGAAAAATATCGAAATTGCTACCGCGGAAAATACCCCGCGAGAGAGAGCAAAGTATTTTCAATAAAATACCGGGTTGAAATAGGTTAAACGGTTATTCAACGTAAAAGGGACGGGAGGCGCGGGACGCGCGGGGTTTGAAAAAAACTCTTGAACGGTGAATAATGCACAAACGCATCGTAAGATTTTCCACGCGGGTGCGTTTTCTGATAACACGTTTCATCCAGATCGATATCGTCGCTTTTCGCACCAGCGGCACTACCGGTAAAGAGAGAAAAAGAGAAGCAGAGGGTGCACCCTTAAGCCCCATTTAGACGGATCGATTTTCAACTGTTGTTGTGTGAGAACAGCTCGTGTGTGCAACTCGTAACGTTTTAATTTCACGTCGCGGCTTACACCATATGGCATCGCGGCCAATGCATTCTTCTTTATTTTTTACGCTCCGCTTCGCGCTCTCAGTTGCCTATATTTTATATAACGATATAATCGTGCTGTTGGTATTTTTAATTTCCGAATGTTCCTTGACTCATGTGTGCGCAATTTATCACAAATTCAACGCATGGGCTGAGCGCATTTCAGCGATAATTATATTTTTAAAATACGAGAGATAGTAATATGAATTGTTACGTAAACGAGTGGCATGTATAATTCTCGATTAGTTATTTAAATAATATTATAATGTTACAATATATATATATATATATATATATATATATATATATATATATATATATATATATATAATATATACACAATTACGACGAAATATTCGCATTGCCATCTTTCACATTTCTATTTTTCTTCATTGCATTTCTGTTCATTTATTGAGATGGAATTTGTCAAATACACATAGAAAAATATATATACTGCGTATTCAAATAAATGTTACTCGATCCAAGTACTTCATAAGTTTATATATCGGCTAATCTAAGCTCATCATAAACGTCAAATTTAGTCAAATTACGTTCTGGAATCTTCATAAGTTTAATATTTCAATCCAGAATACTAAATCAAAATAAAAATTCGATTTACTTACTTACATAAGTTAGACAAATTCTTTTTCTTCGATAAAGCCTTATAATAATATTGTAAAGAGAATACATTTTTCTTTTGAACATGTGATAATGAGCTTTTTAAAAATTTGTGATGAGCATATTTTAAGACTGTTATCAGGAAAACATTTGTTACGAAAGGAGAAAAGTGACTCAATTGACTTTCTTATGTAATAGAATGATATTTTTCTCCGTGCAGGCATCGAATCTACGTAGACCGATCATTTCGATGACGCCGAACGTAATATCCAATTTCAGGTGAAAAACCACTCGTTTTAACAGGATAAAAGTTATCTCTGAAACAACATTACCTCGTCAATGGCCTTCTGCGTCGCACATCGCGGATTTTATCCGCGAAATTTTCATTGCGTGTTCGAGGAAAATTCGCTTAGCCCCGGTCCGTTGTAATAATATTCTATATTCAGCCGACACCGGGCGATGGCTGATTGTGCGCGGCTCGATATAACGTCGCCCAAAGGCAACTAATTAATTATCCCGCGTCACAGTTACCCGGAATCGTCACCCGTATCGATCCTTTTGCTGCCCGTATGCGATCATCGTTGCGAGGTCGGTCCGCAGCATCACGAATATTGGGTCGGAAATATCTCGCGGATTTCGCATATGCGCTCTCCTTCATCCTGGACGATACGATAAGGCGGGCGGGTAACTTTGCGTCAAATATTCCGATCTCAACGCCATATCAATTTCGCCTCGATTGAACTCTCACAATCCGAAAAGCCGGTCTACAGCGGCGCGGTATGTCGTATTTTTTATCAATTTACTTTTTTTGACGCAAAAGTTCTGGCTCAAAAGCTGTAAAAGTCACCCAAAGAAAAACACGCCACCCACACTGTAAATCTACCGAGTACCGATTCTTCAACGATTGTAATCGTTGGCGTGGTCTCGAAAAAGTTTCATCGAGTAAGTACAACGTGAAATGCGGATTTCTCGGAAAGAGAAGCTCCGTGTCCAACCTACCTTCGTGCGAGACCGCAAAGGGTTTAAACGTCCCCATCGGAAGGGTGTCGTATCGATCGCTCGCTCGTGTCCACCGTCTCTCGGTCTATCGATGATTCTCTCTCCGAGGTGAAGCAGCGCGACGCGCGCGAGGGTGTAATTCCACCTCTAGGTTTAACGATCTCGAAACAATATTCTAGCCGGGCGACGGCAACAAATAAAAGGAGAGCGACAACAAGAGAGGGAGAGGGAGGCAGGAAGAGAGAACGAGAAATAGAAAACACATATATGAGGCGGGAGAACATCGAGTGCAGGCCGGGCCGAGTTTGCGCCCCGTAGACGGCGCAAGTTCCGGCAAGTAGTTTTCCAAACAGAGTCCATCGGCTGCGAGAGAGTGGAAAAAAGTAATCCGTGAAAAGGGGTTCGTTGTTGTGCGTCGCTCGGCTGCACGGCGTTGCCGTGTTTTCATGTGCATCGCGCTGCGCAGTGCAGCCCTGCGCGGTGCTGTGCAGCGCCGCCACGCGCGTGCGCGCCGCATTAATCGCCCGGGACGCGCGAGCGACGGGACCGATCCGATCTTCGACTTCTCGCCGCACGTACCCCGGGAACGATCCTCCGGATCCGCTCGATAGAACACGATGGACATCAGGAGCGTAACTAGATAACGGAGAGCCGGTGATGTCGCAACGTAGATCAACGTTCTACCAAGTGGTATACCTGCGGCAATGGCCGTCCTCTGCTCTTCCCGCGAGTTCTACGCGAGATATCGATGCCCTTTTCCAGCCCTGCTCGAACCCATTGCTAGAAAGTGGTGGTGGTGGTGGTGGTGGCGGCGGCGGTGGCGGCGGCGTTGCCGATTTTCCGAGCCTTCCCCGATACATACGCATGGGGAAAGAGAAAGATTGCGTGCGCGAGCGAGCGAGCGAACGAGCGAGCGCGTATAGGGCAGGGGTGGCCAACCAATTAAACATGGCGACCACGGTGGGGTGTGGCGCTCACGCATGCGCGCGGCCGCCACGGTAGGAAGAAGGGGAGAGCGGCGATCGGCGAGACACAGGCGGTAGGGGGAAGAAGGAATCGTGAGCGAACAGGCAACGACGAGAAGGAACCGGCCGGCGAGCAGAAAGAGGCGACGAGTAGTGCTTGACGTACGGTTTGTGTTGTGTGCGCGCTACCCGTCGAAACAGGCTCCAAGCGAGTGTACGCTTTTACGAGAGCAGGCATCTCAGCGCGAACGAACAAGAGGGAGAGCGTCTGCTTCGCCACAGTGATACCGTGGAGTGGCGTAGAAACCGCGAATAAAAAGGCGGAAAGAGAAAGAGAGAAGGAGAAAGGGAGCGAGCGAGCGAGCGAGAGAAAAAGAGAAGGAAAAGGGAGAAAAACGCAGTGGCAAGAATGACGATGGCAACCGAGACGGAGAACAACGGGCCCGAGAGCAAGGAAATTAAGGACGTGAAGGAGATGAAAGAGGCGCTCAAGGACGACGCGCCGCCGGATAACAAGCAAGAGGAGAAGGACGCGGCCAAGAAGGACGAAGCGGCCGGCAAGAAGGACGACGACGCCGCCGCCGCCGCCGCCGCCGCTGCGGCCGGCACGAACGCGGCGCCGGCGAAGGCCAGCACGGTGCACCACCCCGACTACGAGAAGGATGTTGTTTACCTGTATCAGTTCCCGCGTACCCCGCTGCTGCCGTCCCTGTCCCCGTACGGTCTCAAGGTGGAGACGTGGTTGCGACTCAACAATATCAAATATGAGGTGAGTGCCCGCGCGTTTCGCCTTTGCTCCTCATTTCCTTTTCTTCTCTCCGCGAAGTCGTCGAATGTCACCGAGCGTCTCGTCGTCGAGCCTTTCTGACGGGCGCGCGTGCCTGTCGGTCTCTAACCCGGCGTCGAGGCAGAATCGATTTCCTTTATCCTGCGTGTCGCGCTCTGTCTGTCGGGATTATTGGCCGCGCTCGGCGGAGGAAGCTGCCTTGTCAAATTTGCAGATTTGGCTGGTGTGTGCCACTAGGCTCAGCCAAAAGCACACGCCAGCGCTCTTCGCCACGGATTTCACAACAGTTGCAAAGCCAATTTCTCTGTCGAGCACGGCCATTATCTCCTAATGCGAAAGTATGCGAGATACGATATGTTCGATGCGACTTTTGTCTTCGAGCCGTTCTCCCACAGAAAGTCGGTCGCGTGCGCGCATGCAGCTTGTCAAATCGGTACCTGGGAATTTCGGGCGCGTACGCGACACGAAGGACGCGGGACCGGATTAATGTTGCTCGCGCGAACGAAGCGCGTCCACTCTGGGGATCTCGCTGGCTACGGTCACTTGGACCTTTTATATTGCAAGACGAAAATCGAGTCGCGTGGCTAACTTCGATCGCGACATCGATCTATCGATGCGTGCAACATCGATAGATCGCGCGCTCCAGCGCGTTGTCCGTCATCAGTGATGTCAAAGGCTAATCGTCGGGGGTTGTACGGAACATTTCGCGTATTATCGATGGGGCCAATTTGGGCCCCATGGGTTTCCCGAGGACGCGCGCGCGGGGCATTTCGTTCGGCCAGAAATCAGGGTGTGGATGAAGGAAGCGCGCTGGCACAACGCGCAGCGGCGACGCGCTCGTACCTTCCCGATGTGTGCTCGAGGTGTGTGGCTTACCCATCCGGTTATTCGAATGCTTCACGGCGCTCCAGGTTCGATATATCCGTGTATAATTCCGTGAATCATTAGGTCTGTTCTTTTTCGCTGCACTGCTAAACTGGTGCAATAAGTTAAAGCGAGACACATATATGTTTTCTCACTTCAACTTACTGCAGTAGTGCAGCGAAAAAGAACAGGCCTATTTTCTTGAAGGTATCTCGGCAAGGCGGAATCGCTCGAAATCGCAAGAATGTCATCATCGAACGCGCCGGGCACTTGTTTACACGCGCATTGTTTTTCTCGTTGCGTTTAAAGCCCGCTCGACGGACTCGAAATGTTGTCGCTCGTATGAACTGTCCTTTTCTTTCTTTTTGTTTCTTCTAATACGTAAACAGTCAAACGATTCTGCACTCGGTGCGTTGTTCGTACACTGTCAGCTCAAACACGGGAGAGTAGCTCTCGTGCGTGGAAGGAAAATCTCATGTGCTTAAGTGCATGCCACGACGCATATGTCGCCGGTACAATTATCATATATTGCGACGTGCAAAAATGCATGCATAAAGGCGGCCTTCGCGAACCGCTTCAAAATGGCGGCGACCGCCGCCGCCGCCGCCGCCGCCGTCGTTGTCAACTTTCGGAGTAGTGGTGCACTCGACCTAGGCGTGTACCCCGGTGAGAGAAGCGGTGCGTCGCGTTCCGCAAATTCGCCCCGCGACTCCTCCGGTAAACGAGCGAGAGCGAGTTTATTGCGTCGATATAAATGTACGATGGAATTCTGCCGCGGTTACGACCGCGAGAGCAGCGGGATCTAGTCGTAATCGAGAGGAAAATATGCGAGTATTAATGAGAACGTTTCCTCGGCCGTATCACGGTCGACTCGCTCGGTCGAGGAGATGAGCGCGGTAGGGAGAGAGAAACACGATATCCTGGCAATTTTCGTGAGATTGCAGAAATGTTCCTACGATCTTCCACTCCCGGGGAGAAGAGAATGCGTCTCTCTCAGGCGCCTTAATTGAGGAAATCTCTTCTACGGGGATCGCGCGCGCGATGCGTGTGCTCGCGAGGCATTCCCGATTTTTGTCCGCTAACCGCGAGAATTTAATAGCTGTGTGTGTCTATTCGCGCGCGATATGTCCGCCGCGCGCAGCTTTTGACGGGAAGCGCTCGGTCGTTTCTTTCCGCCGCGCGATTTTATTGATATAGAAAGCGGGGCATCCCGTTCCAGACGGCAGGAAAACGATCCATACGAAAGTTCCGCGCTATCGTTACGGCCGTGCTCGTTTCGGAAGCCGAGAAACCGCGAATACGAATAATAATCGCTCGCTCGTTTGCGAGCCGGAGATTTCCGCCGGACCGCTCTTTCCCACCGTCGCTGTAATTGTCGATCAGGTCGATCGATGCGATCAACCTCGCGATCAACCTGCTCCCCCGCGAATCGATCGCAGCCACGACAATCGATTGTGTTGCTTCTCTCGCGATGCTCGCGCTTTCTCGCGCGAAAGTTGAAATTTTTCCCACCGTGCGAGAAAGAGAGAGAAAGAAAGAGGTGGGAGGGGAAAGAAGGAAAGAGAGAGACGGCGCTCCGTCGTCTCGATTAATTATCGCGATTCATTAGGACGATATTGTGAGTGAAAATCATCGCTAATGATCGGGATAATGGTCAATTGAGGGTTCACTCGTCGGTGCGCCTTTATATCTCCATCATTGGCTCACAGGAACAGCGGGTTAACGGGCCTCTCGCGTTCTCATCGTCGGCGAACTGTAATCGATACAAAACGCTTCCAGCTGTATCGTAACCGGCGCGTCTGGTAAACCGCGTTTGATTCATCAAAAAGAAACGGACGGAAGCGGATTTACGTGGCACCGAATCGAGAAATGATCGCATCCAATTACCCTCGCCCCTCACTCCGTTTCTCCTCTCTTTTCTCCTCGAGCCCCAACGAAGAAGCAAATTGAAAAATGCGTGTACTTATTTTACTTATGTCCGTTTCTTATCAATGTCCTTAATAGAACCTTAATTAGAGTTTAATTCCTATTCGGGCAAAGACAGGCTCGGTTGCATCAACCGAATGGTAGGTTGACGGTTAAAACATGTCTGTCTTTGTTTATCTTGAAAGATAAATTTGACTGATTTAACTGTTAGCTTAACACTGGGTGGGTGTAACCGGACTTAAAATTTAGATTAAGGTTTAATTAATGTTCGTGGAAACGTGCATTATTTATGTCGTGCTTTCTTCCGGCGATACGGTACCTTCGACAGACATTTTTGCAGTTGGAATTCGCCGCGGTAGAAAAATATGCCGGCGGTTTCGCGTTTTGGTTATCGTCCCTCGTGGACACATTTGTCTTACTTCTACATTGTCGCTCTTGCACACCCTTGCGAGTCGTTACCCCGACATCTGTTGAACATAACACTCCGTCGGAAGGGAGCGGCAACGCGCGACCGATTCTCAACTGTGTGTTAAACAGAGAAATGCTTTTCGTGTCTGTAACGCGCGTTGTGCCGCGTTGGGTGAGCCTTGCTTCCTCTTCCTCTCCCTCTTTCTTTCTATCTCTCTCTCTTTGTCGATATTGTAGAGAGAGAGAGAGAGAGAGAGAGAGAGAGAGAGAGAGAGAGAGAGAGAGAGAGAGAGAGAGAGAG
>NW_022639454.1:1130783-1134203 GCF_010583005.1 Odontomachus brunneus
AGAGAGAGAGAGAGAGAGAGAGAGAGAGAGAGAGAGAGAGAGAGAGAGAGAGAGAGAGAGAAAGAGCGCCTTGAGCAAACTTTATATGATCTAACGTAGCTCTCTTTGGCTTTAATTCAACGATCCTATCGATACATTTTCCATTCAATCAGCGATACATTTCTTTTTCCCTCTTCACTTATGCGCATTTCTTGTTTTCCGGTCGTACGCGCCATAAATGCCCATCGTGACAATGTGTGTCGCGTAACAATGTAGCACGTTTTCACAATGAACGCCCATTCCGATCGCGAAATGGTAGAATTGGAAGAAAAGAGAGAGAGAGAGAAGAGGAGAGAGAAAGAGAGAGGTCACAGGTAATACGGAGGAAGTTCCTATTGAACTAATCATTACCAAGATAGCTATAAATAACGAGTGGAATGGTCGTGATCAATTGGTCAAGTTGACCAATTCCATTCCGCCAACAAACGCGTATGCATTTCCAAGAAATGCTTCTCTCTCTCTCTCTCTCTCTCTCTCTCTCTCTCTCTCTCGTATTCTCAAGTTTTGCATTAGTATCTCTTATTTAGATCAACGGATATCGTTGATATTATTCATTCGAAAATTCACTCGCGAACAAACGCGCTTTCTTCTATCTCCGCGCAAGCGAGACAGCATTTATTATTCCAGTTCCGAATTTAACTTTCCCCGAATGGAGAATCGCGCGAATGACGTCCCGAGTAAACCCACTCGGTAACCCACTTGATCGGGATGAAACGGCGAATATGAAGAAAAGTCGTCAAAGAATCGCAGACTAAGGGAGAAATTTATCTCGAGACGCGCCGTTCACGCGCGCGTAAATGATACGGAGTATCGTCGCGGTTGGAAATGCTTTTCTCTTCGAGCGAGAGAAGAGTGCAGCGTAACTTTCGTCTCGGGAAAAAAGAAGCGCCGAGATGGTGCTGAAACGCGTGCTGGCGTCACGCGAGAATGCGGCTTCGTCCCGTCGCATTTCGCCAACTTCGCGCCGCGCTAAACCAACGAAACCGCGCGAATTCTTTCGCTTCCGCATTCCTGGCTTAAGTAACGTTCGGTGTTCGGGTCCCCGGGGATGCATGGTGAATTAGTTATGGACATTGAGATCGGTGTGCAGACGGACGACGCGTTTTTACGCGTTTTCGCAGTCAGCTCTGAGGTTTTCAATTAAATCACGTGAGACGTTATATCTAGAATTTACTGAACGATTTTACTGAAAAATTCTCGTCCAATTCGAGTCGAGTATCTTTGAAACAAATTTCGAAGTTAAATGTATCAAATAACGCAAAAACATGAATGAGGAACCAATTGGACGGGGACTCTCCCTGAAAAATTTCGTCGACGAAACGATTGTCGAAGCTTCGATTCGAGCCGAGTCATCATCGCACACGTTGCATCGTTAGAGCCGACGGAGAATATCCACGTGGCGGCACAGAAAATCATATCGGTATCGACCGTATTCCGAGGGCGTTGCGTGCGGTACGACATTTTGCCGGTTAACGATGCGCTGCGCGATGCAGAAACAATTGGCAAATTATTAAGTGCAGCATCCGCCCGTTAATCCTCTCGGCGAGTGTTCACACGTGTTTCGCACCCGTCTGTCAAGGGTTCCCACCAGCGTCGCCTGGCCGTAACGCGTAGGAACGGAGACGCGTCTCGTGGACGCGGTAGAGCTGCTGGCGCACGCAGATCCCGGGCGATGATGTTAGATCCCGGTGCGACACGCACGAACCGACGAGCGCGTGATGAGAGCAAAGTGTGTAACGAGAAACAGCGCTTCTTACAATGAGGATTTTAATTGCTTCCTTCAAAAGAGAGAAATAGTCGGCGAATTAAGCGCTCTCTCATTCACAACGAATGTGAGAGAGCGCGCTTGAACCATCTTCGCGGGACGCGCGCGCTCGCTCGTTGACTTTAACCTGACGTTTAGGCTGGTGTTAGTAGTCGTCGCTTGAAATTTGTCCCACGTGAGATACTCGGGTCTGAATTCGCAGTTAGATCTGAAGTTTTCGGTTCAATCACGCGAGACGTTACATCTAGAATCACGATTCTACTGAAAAACTCTCGTCCAATTCGAAATTCGAGTCTGAGTATCTCGCTTGAAACAATTTTCAAAAAACTTAATAGAGTCTTAGGGTCGTTCCAACTTCGTGGTAAGCTACTTGACAGTTAAATGTCACATGTCATATGTCTGCCCTCGTTTTTTCCTTCAAATCGGACAAAGACCCCGGAGTTATCACAACCGGCTGTGAACGTGCAAATTGAGCGAAGCGTACTGGGCCCTTATTCTTGAAATAGTTGCGTATACGTAAGTTTTACTGCGCAGGTTTAATCATACCATAAAATAGCTGCGCGATGAAAATTACGTACACGCAAAAATTTCAAGAATACGAGCTCTGTATGTTATCGAGTGGGAAAATTGGACATTAAGATTTCCGCCGATCTGGTTCGTCCTGATTTACTCAGCAGAGAGAAGGGCAAGGAAGGAAAGGGCGGGGCGGCGTAAGAGATGGCTCGAAGCTCCATTGCAGAGTCGGTACAGCTGCACGCATCTTTGACCTTCGGTCATCGCATGAGCGTAGCGTATCGTGGTCCGAACTTGCAAAAGAATTTCGAAGATGCCAAAATACGGGCCGCTCGGTGCTACCTGAAAGAGGTTGGGA
Organism: Odontomachus brunneus; assembly: GCF_010583005.1. Classification (NCBI taxonomy): domain Eukaryota; kingdom Metazoa; phylum Arthropoda; class Insecta; order Hymenoptera; family Formicidae; genus Odontomachus; species Odontomachus brunneus. The sequence goes on from NW_022639454.1 coordinate 1,133,459, forward strand.
AACTCGAATTCTCAGAACTTCCTTACCAAAAAGAAAAAGGGACCATATGAGAGACGTTAGTGATATTTTTCCTTCAAGGACAGCGTTCTTTGTTTGAGAAGGTCTGGAATTCCCGCAATTTTTCCATAAACTGAATAAACGCTACATATTTAAATGTCGACGTTACAAGTTCTCTGAATATCGTGAATTCCGCTACACGCGCTTCAATGCACGAGCGGTCTTAACCGATAAAACTTTTATCACCTTCGGTATTTAGATTCTCCCAATATTTACGATATTATGTGTAACCACGACGGAGAGGAGGGAGGCAGTTGTCCGAAAGAATGCCCCCTCGATAAAAGTGAGGGTCGATCACGAGCATGGTTCACATAGTTTTCCCTAGAATTAAGAATAAAGGCCGCTGCAACGCGCCTTAGCGGGATTCCTTTTGAAGGGTGCTCTGTAAAGGACATAATCAACACGACCGAGTTATGAGTATGGGCTGGGTCGCTTGCAATTTAACGAGCCATGAAATTAGCTGAGTCATAGGATTTAAACACATTCTACGGGAAAGAGAGAGGGAGAGAGAAAGAAAGGAAAAAACAAAGTGCTCCCGGTTAAGTCAGAAGAAGCCGCCGATATTTTTCTCACCGTCGTTCGTTTGTTCCCTCGCGATGCTTTTGCTGGTTAACAACCAAATGATCAACCGTTATGGAACGGTGTTATTCGTATCCAGCTTGAGAGAGAGAGAGAGAGAGAGAGAGAG
>NW_022639454.1:1134273-1152323 GCF_010583005.1 Odontomachus brunneus
AGAGAGAGAGAGAGAGAGAGAGAGAGAGAGAGAGAGAGAGAGAGAGAGAGAGAGAGGGAGAGAGCGAAGATAACGCTCGGAAACAATGCAAAAACGTTATGGATATAGTTACGCGCTTGTTTGCGCTTATGGAAATGATAGCTCCCGCGGGGAGAATGAATGGAGGTGATGATTCGTCATTCAGCCGCAAGCTTAACGCGAGATAGTGTCGGGTCGGGGGTCAATTGTGAAAAATCGATCAAAGATAGCGCTTTTGTGCTTGTTATTTCCGCCATCATTTTTACGCCCATCTTTCTTCTAATCATCGTGTTTACGTGAAACGAAGGTGTCTCTTCAGAGGACATGCTTTCGTCGCTGATATTTTCGGAGCACGGTGTATTTATACGCGCGAGAGATGTCCTGAATCTACCGGCTGTTCTTTCAACCGCAGCTGCTCAAATGCCAAACTGATAAACAAATAAGACCTTATCGCCCGGTTAATTTTAACTGTTATCTTAGCAAAAATTCAATTTACGATAAAATATGTATACATATATTCTCTACGTTGAATATTTATATTTATAATGACTATGTTGAATATTTATATTTATAAAGACCAAAACAATAAGAACGTTCAGAATTAGAAGGTAGATGTTGGGGAATTGGTTATCTTATTAGTTATACAGATTAAAATATAAAATTTCGAGGATTGTGCAGAAAAATGTGTTAAAAAAGAAGCATTGAGATAACGGTCGACTCACGCCACTCGCTATGTGAAAAGACAGACGGGCATCGTATCTCCCGTAGCTGCTGTGAAATCTGTTTAGATAGAAACGGAGGGAAACTCGTGAATTCTCTTGTCAAAAGGAAGAAATGAAACGGCGCGATACACACACACACACACACACATACGATGGGCCGATATGCATTCTGACTACGCCACTGCTATAACCTGTTTTAAGCTATATAGTCAGCTAACGGCGTTGACCGTGGTTATCGGCCACGGTGCCTTCCGAGGAGCTTTCGAAAGGCAGAAAATACAATGTCAAGCGACGGAAAGAAGAAGAAGAAGCAGAAGGTAGTGGCAGAAGTGGGGATGAACGAAACGAGCGTACCGCTCCGCACCTCCTCTAGTGCGTTTCCGGCGATTTAAAGACCGCGACCTGCCTCAACCGTAAACCGTAAAGTAGGTGCATATTTTCCTCACCTGCGGCCAAGTAGCCCCGAGTACGTACGCATGCGAGCGAGCGAGCGAGCACGTGTGCGTGCATGAGCGAGAACGAGTGAGCGAGCGAGCAAGCGCGTCATTGAATAAAGGATACGCCGTTGGTAAACTCGCTAATCTGGGTGGACGAAAGTTCGCGGATGGAGTTTCACGCGGTGTACTTTCGTTTGTACGGACGCTACATCGCCGTGCCGGAACTTCGAACGTGCTTCACACACACACGCATAGTACGCGCATATTGTCAAAATTCCGTTTGACCCGGTCACGAGTGAGAGATTATCATTATCCGCAGTGGCAATCGAGTCTCTGCATGCAGAAAGATACATTCTGCACTCAAGTAAACGCCATTTATTTCGAGGATTTTACAAGTTTATATAAATGTTCCTTACTCTTTACAAGCTCCTTATTTTTATAAGTGTAATATATAAAAAAGGAAATATTCTGAATATGTAAAAAAGTTACATTCTATAATATATAAAAAAGTTACATTCTATAATATATAAAAAAAGGATACATTCTGAATCCTAGTGAGTTTGGTATTTCAAGAATATTAAAATAAAAGAAAAATTCCTTGCTTACTATTTAATTAATACTTAGTTAATTAAAAGAAGAAATTTCCTTTGCTACAGAGAGTCGAGTCAACTTTTTCTTTGATAAAGTTTTATAATACTCTTGTAAAAAGAATAAATTCTTCTCTTACGATGGTGAACTTTTCTTTAATTTTTGGCGAGTACATTTTAAAATCTTTATGAAGAAGATATTTTTGATCCAAGATCATCGTTACATCAAAGGAGGAAAGAGTAAACTGAGTAATTGCTTTTCTCAGCAACACAATGGTATTTTTCTGTGTACATTGTTAGCTTAGACAGACGTCCATTCGCAAGAATCTTCTGTTGACGTGCCGACGATGACAAAAACAGTTAATGCGTCGCATATCCCGTTCTCCGTTGCAATTATTGAAAGAGAGAGAGAGAGAGAGAGAGACTGGGACCGCGAAATAATAGTGAAGTTATCCAGATAAACTTGCAGATAAACACATCGCATAAGGAACCAATTATAATGCACGCAGTACGGATGTCTTTTACATCAGACACACGATCAGTCAATTTGACTGTGTATAAGTACTGTGTTTGGATAAGCCTGAACGCATCGACTCCACGTCTCTCATTTCACATGCCAGCTCTATTACCGCGCGTGCTGTATTATTTGTCGCTAAGAATCTCGTATCGCGCGTGCCGGCCTGCATCGGACGTGGCGTTCCTCGCGCGGAATGAAAATCGGTATTCATAAAACGTCCTTCTGCGACAGGACGCTACGGCCACGACGCCGCGTGGTGTCGACGTTAACCGCCAGCGCGACAAAGAGGAATGCATAAGGCCGATCACGGACGACACGGACGCCGCGTATACGCTCCTTTATATAGCGATGCGCGGGGAGCACATCCCCGCGAGTAACGCACGTATCGCGCGCGAACGAACGGAGTCAGGATGGACAGTGCTCAGACGGGAATAATGCGATACATATTGACGAGCTGCCGATGGAAAACAATTTCCACGCGCGCCATTGCGGAATTGCTTCTTGGATTTTCCTCCTTTCCGCTGTCCCTCCGCTCCTCGTCCTCTCTTCTTCCTCTTCCTCCTCTTCCATCTCCTCTGGTTCGTGTTCGGCTAGTTTGATAGGCGCGCTGACGGATGATTTTATGCTCTTTGCTGACCTGATTAATTCTTACGGAGCAGACTGTAGTATCTCCGTTTTTTTTTTTTTTTTTTTTTTTTTTTTTTTTTTTTTTTTTTTTTTTTTTTTTTTTTTTTTTTTTTTTTTTTTTTTTTTTTTTTTTTTTTTTTTTTTTTTTTTTTTTTTTTTTTTTTTTTTTTTTTTTTTTTTTTTTTTTTTTTTTTTTTTTTTTTTTTTTTTTTTTTTTTTTTTTTTTTTTTTTTTTTTTTTTTTTTTTTTTTTTTTTTTTTTTTTTTTTTTTTTTTTTTTTTTTTTTTTTTTTTTTTTTTTTTTTTTTTTTTTTTTTTTTTTTTTTTTTTTTTTTTTTTTTTTTTTTTTTTTTTTTTTTTTTTTTTTTTTTTTTTTTTTTTTTTTTTTTTTTTTTTTTTTTTTTTTTTTTTTTTTTTTTTTTTTTTTTTTTTTTTTTTTTTTTTTTTTTTTTTTTTTTTTTTTTTTTTTTTTTTTTTTTTTTTTTTTTTTTTTTTTTTTTTTTTTTTTTTTTTTTTTTTTTTTTTTTTTTTTTTTTTTTTTTTTTTTTTTTTTTTTTTTTTTTTTTTTTTTTTTTTTTTTTTTTTTTTTTTTTTTTTTTTTTTTTTTTTTTTTTTTTTTTTTTTTTTTTTTTTTTTTTTTTTTTTTTTTTTTTTTTTTCTTTTCCTCGTGTGTGTCGCCTTCGATGAAGACGATCCGCATGCTCCCCTTATCGCCGCTTAAGCCGATATCTGCGATGTTTTTTTCGAACGCGACTTTTCGCGTCGGATTTCTGTGCGCGAACTTGTACGGAGAAAGTCGAGATAGTGTTTGCTTGGCTAATTTTAATACCTGACCGAGATTACATTCGGTCAGTGTCGGGATACACCGTATCATCCGATTAACGAGATCGGCGCACGCACCGCGGCTCTACGGTATACACATTGCACGAGCGTGTAAATACGATAATAGATGGAGGAGAGAGGAGGAGAGTCGTTTCGTAAGAGTCGCAGACGTTCTTGAGACTCGAGAATTCCAACTTTGCCGCGGCTTTTGCCGCCTCCGATCTCTCAATCGAAAGGTCAACGAAGATGCGGTCGCGAGAATGTTTATCTCGTGCGCGACTTTTTCGCGTGCAAACCGTTTGGTCTCATCGCGCACGATCGAATGATCGAGGATAAATTGGCGCCGGGGATCGGGTTGGAATTTCTTTCGACGATGAACCGCGCATTCCGTCGCCAAGACAGAACGACAGACGCACGGCCAGTGCGGTCGGTCGACCGTAATAATGACGACACTGCGTAACGCGGCACGTAATGCGCGACAATCATAAATTAAACAGATTCCAGAGTATTATGATTAATACATGCGCGGGTTTTTATCGTGCGGCATGATCGGTGCACTACCGCGCGTAATTATTCACGAGGAGTGACTCACCGGAATGAGTATATCCTGGAATTGAGTCTTATAGTACCGACGCGAATCGTCGCAACGCGGTCATACGCTCCGAGGTTCCGCTCTCGGGGAGTGTCGGTCTAGATAATCGCAGAAACTCCCGGCGTTTGCGGGAGGACGACGAGGCTGTCGCGAGATCACATCCTGGAAAATGTGACGAACGCTCTCGTTTCTCGCCGACAACACGATCTGATCGAAGGCGAGAAACGATGCGTTGGGCCTTGCATAATGCGCTGCTCGAAATGTCGCTTCGAAAAAGGAGAAAAGGTAGTCGGGAGGATGTTGGTTGAAGCCAAATCCCCGAACCTAATCCTGGGCATTCTTGTTGCTTTGGTCTTTAAACACGAATATTTTGTGTTCTAAAACTGATACGGAGTATTATTGCCTCAAACTCTAATATACTACAAAGATTTCAAGATGTTTGAATCGTCACTGATGCATTCGTACGTCCAATGATTCGAGACTTCATAGGGACCTAAATGTTAGGAAGATTAGAGAGGAAATTGTGCATTTTAGCGGAAAGTACAGCCTCGGAAATCAGTTCAGCGTACTAGCATCTAAACCGACGAAAGAGAGACCTTATCATAGACGGTAAACCAAGTTCCCGCAAGAGTCACTCATCTAGTAATTAAATATGGGTACTAGGAATACCTATTTACTTGTGCTGATATAAAATATGTCCCAAGTAAGAAGAAACCTTTTTTGAGAAAATATTTGTTTACTCTGTTTGAGTGAAAGAACTCTTAGATTGAAGTAAATATTAATAAATTTATCAGATAAATATTTTTTACTTTTTAGATATTTTTACCGTACATATTTTACGTTGAAATATGAAATAGTTAAAGGCCAAAACAATAATAACGTCCAAGATTGGGTAAGTGTTCGGGAATTGGTACACTTACCTTAATCGTTTGGCGATTTTATCTCGCTTTAATACGCTTTAATACGGAGACACGTACTCGCACGGTACCCGTTATCCTAAATTGATCCGCGTACGATAACGTAATTTCACGTGGTTTCACATCATTTAACGTGTGTATCCCGGTGCGTTCTCGGTAACGCGACGAGCGTAACCTCGATTATTACGTGCTACGACGTAATATTACTCGGACAGCTACCGCGTGTCTCCTCACCGAGGCGCGCTCCTCTTCTTAAATACGCAATTCCCACTTGTCGCTCGCGACATGCGTCCGTCCGTCCGTCCGTCCGTTCGAGCGTGCATCGGTGTGTGCCTTATCCGCAATCCGTGTAACACGATAGCCTCCGATATTATCGATCCCGTTACGCGATATTACCCGCGGTAAAGCGGAGTTCCGAGAGAGAGAGAGAGAGAGAGAGAGAGAAAGAGAGAGAGAACGGGCCGCAACGCGCGCGCGTTTCAGACACACAGAAGTCCGCACCACCAGGCTGTGGCGCATCATCGTCACCAACGAGCGTCACGAAGTGCTTCCAGGTAACGCGACGTCGACGTTACGTTCTCTCCGCGGCCGCGTTTGTTGTCGTTCCCGTCCTTGGCGAAAGATACGACACGAATCCATAAAGCCCATGTCACACCATGGATTGGAAATGGAGGATTGCGGATTGAGGATTAGATTTCGACGAATCAATGCACTTTGGTCTTGGCCTGCTTGGCTCCAATTGGTCAAGTTCCAATCTTCAATCCGCAATCCTCTATCTCCAATCCGTAGTGTGACACGGGCTTAAGCGATCTTCGTCGCGAGTTTCACCCCCGGCCGCCTTTGCCCTCGAGTATCGCCCTAGTTCTCCCACGTCGATTGTCGCTCGTTGTTTCCCCGCGTGTCTAAACGTTCTAACCGAGGAGACGTATCATCGGAACCATCTCCGTTCATCGAAACTGTTTCGAGAGAATCACCGGCTGAGCGAATACCCTCCTCCCCAATAAATGTGGAGTCCCCCTTGGGTGATGCTGGGCTATACACACACACACACACACACATGGAGATTCCCTCTCGCAGAAGGCCGCGGGAAGGATATGTTATCGAGGTGGTTCTATTTGCGAATCCCGTAGCATTGCGAGCTATTCTCACGAGGTCTCGTTAATTGGAAGCAATGGATTTTTCATGAGATTCGCGTTGAGGACGCGACGCCAGGTCGGAGAGTCCGCTTTAATATTGCATCCCTTCGCGTATTTATATATGTGGGCGTTCGCATTGGACAGCACATTTAATCGATCTCCCTTTTGCCGGATCGGAGAAATGTAAAGATAGAAATCTCTTCTCGTGACTAGCGAATTATTCGGTGAAACAAGTATCTATTGTGCGCGCTTAATCCTTCTCATTGCCGTTGCTTTAAAGTTGCATGATTCTAGAGGCGCGCGGCCGGGGGTTTGCGCGAGCGATGGTTCATGTAAATTATGCATACAGAGTACATGAACAATGTGCGTATTGTTCTCTAGGGGCGTACTAACTGCGCGCGAAGTACGACGTATTTAGTCCGTACTTCTTACCGTATCATACGATTCAGTAGAGCAAAAAAACGAGAAGTTGTGCGCTGTTTTTTCTTCTTTTGTCCTTTTTATATCGCCGAGGATAACCGGGAATTTTCTCCAGGATGAAAGTGCGGTTTAAAGCTGCGGCAGATTCTCCCTTCTCGCGGCCGAACATACATCACTGAGAAAATGCAATTTATTCGCGCACGTCATCGCGCGGAAGGAAAAATTTTTTCCACGTCACACGCGTCAAATTTCGCTTTTCTCGCCGCTCGCATTTCATTCCTCGAAGTCCAGGTGCGAGGTAATTAGATAGTCGTCTACCGCGGTTGCAAAAGGTGACATATACATTACGAGATATGTCAAAAATTTCGGCTCAGCATTTCGCGGGACAAAGAGCATCCTTGTTATCGTTGGCCGCGCGCTCGTCACTTTGCAGTATTTCTGCAGTTCCACCGGGATCGAGGCAGGGTTGTTGTGCCGTGGATTTCAAGATCACACTCACGTATCGTCTGCGTGATGTATACACGGTCTATTTTCATGTACATAATGTATTCTACTACGTAGAATATTCTGCGAGCTATATTAAAATATACGGAGCAATTAAATTGTAAAGAGTAATTAAATTATGAGATAATTGTAGTGTCCGTGCTAATTATTACTATTAATTACAAACGCAATATTTAAAAAAGATAACAAATTGCGCGAAGTTTACATTTTATCATATGACAAATTGGTTGATTTCATTTGGAAGATAAGAGAGAACGCCGCCAGAGAATTTTGTTTGGAAACAACGTTTACAAATTTACATCAGGATTCTAAAGGTCGAATGGAAAGTATACAAACTTTTTTTGACTAATTTTTTTTAGCAAGCCACACGTTCTTTGAACAGTATCCACAAATTACACATTGTCCACATAGGTGACATGTCATACATAGTTTACGCTGTCTTCGCGTAGACGTAGAGTATCGTAATTTACGGCGTAAACGCCCAACCCTGCGTGGAAGTAAGCGCGCGTCAACTGCAGTCACTTATACCTAATTAATCCACCGTTATCGCGGTATGCGTGCTCGCGACAAGAGGATAGGATCTCGTCCTCGTGTCGAGGGTGGAATTTCTTTCTCGGCGCTGCGTCGCGACCGGCTAATTTCGAGTGTGGCAGCGCATATATAGAAATAAAAGCGGCAGAAATATACACGCGGGGGCGGGAGGGCGGCTCTTAAAATAGCGGCGAAAGACCTCTGGAGTCGCGATCGCGCGTATCTCTCGCAACAAGAACAAAGCGCGTGGACAAAGAGAAAAGTCCGTGCGGATGCGTCGGTGGCGTGAGGAGGCGAGTGAAATGAGAAAGACGAGGAGAAAAAGAGAGAGAAAGAGAGAGTGAGGGCGAGATGGAGAGGGAAGAAGAGAGAAAGAAAAGGAGGGGTGAAGGGAACGAGAAAGACAGGAGGAGAGGAGAGAAACGGTCAGGCAGGGCAGGCAAGGCGGTGACTGGCAAGCGTTCTATTACATTCCATTAGTCGGTGACTAGATTGCCCGGCCTGGAAATGCGATTGTCTTCCTCTCTCTCTCTTCTTCTTCTTCTTCTGCTGGAGCGGATTCGTAACGCGCCCGCGCGTTCATTGTATTTTCCGCGCGAGGTACTGTTCGCCTCTCTCTTTCTCGTAATTATTTTACGACTCGTCGCAACTCGCGTTCTGAGAAAAAATCATTTTAACGAAGGTCTCCCCGCGCGACACCAAGCGCGCGAGTCCTGCTAATATAATTTATTAACCTTTAAGTCGTACAGTGTTGCTGAAGATAAAAATGGTCTACGGCAGTTTTTAAGGATCGTATCTCGGGTTTGATGAGACTCGAACTTCGTATCATGCTAGAATTGAACTAATTTTTTTTTTTTATTGAACGGTCCATTCAGCTGTTCGTGCCGAGGCAAAGATAACGAAGCGAATTGTCCGAAATCTCGTGGGTCGAGGACTTCATCCATCCATCCATCCATCCATCGGTCGCGCCCGCGTCGAGGAACGCTCACGTTCGTCAACACTACGACGCTGCTCCACGGCCGCAACATAATTGCGGGCCTCCGTATCCCGGCAGCTGTAAATCCCTCGCCCTCGTCTTTTTCTCTTCATTCGCCTCCGCATCTCGCGCATGCAGTGGGCAGCACGCCTGCCTGCCTGCCTCCGCTGCCTGCCATCGTCGTCGTCGTATATATATATATGTGCACATACAGTGCTCTCTTCTTCGTCGTACCACATATGCCTGCATACCGTCCGCAATATGTCCAATTTAACTCCTTCACCGTAGGTTTTAATTAATTAATCTTCCAATTGAACCTCATTACGGCTTATCTTATCGCGGAGGAACGCGCGGAAGGAGGCTGCGATCGCCGTTGTTCCTCTCTCTGTTTCTCTCTCTCTCTCTCTCTCTCTCTCTCTCTCTCTCTCTCTATTCCTCACGTCGGCTGACATTCCTCGACCGCGAGAAATTCATTCTGTCACGCCAGGGCCTGGCAGAGGGGGAGGGCGGCAGGGGTTCATTGCACTCCATAGAAAAATAGACGACGCGTACCGATTTGCGCGCGTTCCCGAATGTAACGACGACGACGACGACGACGACGACGACGACGCTGTCGCGCTTGTCCTCTCTCCCATTCTCCCTCTTGCATTCACTTGAATAGGGCTTGCCCTTATCGCCGATAGACTACGACGCCGTAATCGCAGCCACTCGCGACGACACTGTCAATCGTGTTATAATAGAGGAGCCGCTGCGATAAGTCGGTTTGCACCGCTAATGTGCGGAATGATTCATGCAGCTTTTAAGATTCCTTATCTACTCAAGGTTTAATTTGACACGCCTAGGCACGTAGGGGTAAACGAGAAATCGCGAGAGAACTGTGAAAATCTTTCCAGGAATTTTTAATGTTGTCTTTTTTTTTTAATAACACTCACGACATTCGCGAAATATGATCTACGCGAGATAGGATTGATTGAGTTTCCACTTGTTTTCTTCGGCTTTTATTCTGAACTTCCTTTCAATGATAAAAGTGCCTCTAGATGTGATTTTTAAATCTTCTGATTTGCAATTACTTATAAGAGGCTTGTATCTTTTTCTATTTAGTTTGCAAGGCAAATTTGACATTAAGAGAAATTTCTTGGGGAAAAGCATAAAACACACAAAGGCCTTTATTTTGAACTCTCTTTTATCAATAAAGAAGAATTCATATTATAAGGGCTTTTATGTGTTCGTGTTTCCTTTAAAAAAAGGAATTGAATTTATTCCACAAAACAAACAGGAGAAAATACAAATTTCCTCCTGCGTGCAACAGAATTCTGTTGTCGAAAATGGTTAACGTTAACTCGTCGGGTCTTCTTGGCTGCAAGACATGCTATTCAAGTGCTATTTATTGTACGGAAGGATATCGACGCGCTTATCGTGTTTCGTAAGATAGTTTACGCGACATGAACGGACCCCATTGTGCGACTTTATGGTGTCACGCTCGAAGAAACAACGGGTTAAATGTCGAGATAATTCACCGTGCATGAATGCGAGGCGTGGTGCTCTCCTAATTTGACCGATTACCGCTAGAGACGTAAATGCGCTTCGCGTCGGGTGTCTATTGATCGCGTGCCGCGCGCATTTAACATTGCAATTCGAGATCTCATCTTTTCTATTTTAGTCGACGATTTAATTATACGATAACCGATGGAAAGCCCGTAGCGATAGGACTATCGAGAGCGGCTTCAATTCATTCATCGAGAGAAGCCCCGATATCAAAACGTCCGATTTATTTCCTCGGAATTGTAGTTCGTTTATTCCCAAATGGAGCTAACGTGAAATAAATAACCATTCGGACGATATCGCTTATAAGGTAACAGATTAAAATTTCACTGCGAGCATCGGAAATCTGGACTTTCCCCTGATATTCTAAACGACTGAAAATGTTGACGTAGTTTTGCCTGAAACTTCTCACCGAGCACTCTCTACATTTTTTGGAGTGGAATCTTTTTCAAAATAAATACAAAGTGGCGTCGAAGCGATAGCGAAAATATTGCTAAAGTCGCAAGAGTGAGTTTCAGTCGATTTGAGTGAATATGTTCTCATGACGGTGGAGGACATGACATCAACTTTTCAATGTGAAATAAAGACATCCACTCGACTGTTTAGAGCAGAGAATTCATTCTGTATGAATGAAAAATCGAATTCGAATTCAGGCGACTCGGTGATCGTTTCTTTTTTTTAGTGAAATTTCACTTCCAGAAATTTAGAGAGCAAAATATCACAAGATAAGCGTAATCGCCGTGTTGAAAAAGAAAATAGCTCTGGGTATATGAGCGCAACTCTCAACAGACAGCCAGCAGCATGACTGACTCGCGCGCATGGCTTAATTTATGTGCGCTGTCTAACACTTTGAATACAGTAGTAGGCGAGGTGAATCTAAGGATTATATATATTTACATATACACACACACACACACACACACACACACACACACACACACACACACACATCTAAGCGGCTAAGCTAGCAATCTACTTGATCTGAGCAACGCGATACCACGTGCACGCGACGATGTGTATGTGATGTTTAACTGTGTAGCTTTTTATCCTCATTTGCAAACGTTGCTTATTAAGTTGTCTCGCGCTTGCGAGGACAAGAGGAATTTTCATCACTTTTTTTTTAGCATACAATCATCAGTGTCGAAAGGATCAGTCAGTCGGTCAGTTCTCATGTGTAAATGCATCGTCAATTGCGCGTCTCACGTTATAGGAATCGTCTCTCGCTGCTCCGCTGGTGTGGGCAGCGATAAGTAGCCGGTTACACCGTGTCACCCGGCACACGTTCACGTCATATATATACATACGTATGAATCTCCCCGGCTACATCCGTCGTGTCGGAATGCGCTGTGGAAACAGTACGCTTCTAGTCCATTAGGACGAGCGACGAGGGGGATCGGATGCAAGCGCGGGCCGAGAGCAGGCGGCGATCTGTCACTGTTCCTCGCGCTATTCGATACAGTCTGTGTGTATATTCGGCATATTCATTCTCTAGGAAGAGCCGCGATAATCGAGTTTCAAAGTTACGGAGAGGAACCAAGTTATCGTGTATCTCGCTAATGTATCTCAACATGGAAGTGCACGATGGAGAGAAGGTGGAGGAGAAAAGCGGACGAAGGAATCTCTCTGGTACTCCAGCTCGCAATTCTCCCGGAGTCGAACGAGCATATAGATTACACGGGATATGATGACCGTGTATCCCGAATATTTCAGGCGTTTAAAGGGTCGCGTCGCGTCCCGTATTCCACGGCTGTGACGCTCCAGACCAATCGATACCGGCGCGCGCGCCCGCTCGCGAGAACCCCGACCCTGGAGAAATTACAGCATCCGCGCAAACAACAAATCCATTATTCTGCGTGTCTCCCCTCGTATCGACTTTGGCTTCTCCTACGGAGAGGGAGACCAATCTTTTTTCGGCGACAACACGCGTCCTTGCGTCGTGCAAGCGTCGACGACGACGTCGACGTCGACGTCGACGACGACGTTGGCGGCAGTGGTGGCGGCCGTTCGCAGCACCATCCCGCGCGATCAATATCAGCGCGAACGGCGGCCACGACTACGATCAACGAGGGTGACTACCACGACAGTGACGGGAACGAGAGAGGGAGAGAGAGAGAAAGAGAGGACTGGCACGACCACCAGCGTGCGGCGCAGCGCACGTACGCTAAAACCGACGTAGTGTAGAGCGACGCTGCGCCCGGCCACGCGGCGGTGGGGTAGGTAGCCAAGTGGGGAACGTTGCCAGGCGACGGAAGCTGCCTGCTGGCTGCCGCGCGCGCGGCGAGTTCATCGTCCTCGGCGTGCTCGACGCTTCTCCCTCGCTTGCAGCGCACACACCGATCCAGCTAGCCAGCCAGCCAGCCAGCCAGCCACCCTTCGTCCGTTTCTTTTGGCTTCTCCGCCGCGTCGCGCCGAGGTCGACGCGGGACCGCGCTTTCAGCGCGCCGACCCCGCCCCACTTCGCCCCGACGTCGTTGTTGCTTCGTTATCGAGTCTTATCAATCGTGCTAGAGAACGTGTCATTTGAATAACGTGTCTCTCAACTATAGAATATCGATGAATATCACGTCTCACAGATTAGACTCTGGCAATTTCCAAAGTACGAGGACGGTAATGTAAATATGCATTAGTGAAGCGGGAAAGAAACAATGGCAAAGAAATTATGTGTTTCTGAGTAATGCGTTGACAGGAGAATACTGATGGGTGTTATTATCGAGCTAGATACTGACTAATAACGATATGTCCAAATGAGAATTTTGACAATTCTCGGGGCGATAATCTAATATGCATTAGTAAACGAGCAAACAGAAGATAATCGATAAAAAGTTCCCAGTGAGAAAAATGACTCATTTGGGTGAGGAGATAGTTAACGCCTTTGGCTGGCCCCGACCCCTGTTACGGCGTTACCAGCTTGACACACGCGCGTATCACACATCTATACCAGCCCTCCCTCATCGATCTCACCGTCACACTCGACCGAAGGGTTAAAACTGGAGCAATGGGTTCTCTCTCTTTCCCCCCGTTGCGTCATTGTTTTCCCGACAATCCCCCGAGCAATGCCTTTAACGTGTGACGTGTGTGTGTGTTACTCTCTGTCTCGTTTTGTAGCTCGCCCGAATTTCGCGCATCGTGGTCCAAATTTTTTTCTTCTTTTCGCCGCTTGTGTCTCGGCGTCTCCATAATTGGCTCCGCGCCGCATCCGTGCTCTTCTTCCGTGCTCGTTCGCTCTTCCGACTCGTTTTGTCGCGTCTCTCCTTCTTCCGTGTTTCTCGCGTCGCGTGCGCGTCTTAAACTCTTCCGTCGTATTTTCCTCCGACGCACCGGCGCGAACTTCCATGCGATTTAACCTCGCCCGTTAATTCCATCGGTTTGTCAGCGGGGCGGCCCTCTTCTTTTTTGTTTCTTCTGCAGAGCATTAGTATCGGTAGAATTGCTTCTTCCGCCTCGTTTGACTCGGCGACAGCGCCGATACTACTTCGTCTGTCTCGCGAACATCGAGTACTTGATCTACATAGTAAATTGTGCAAGCAGGAAGGTACGCCGTTATTTAAGTGTCACGGAGAAATCCCTGGTCGCAAGTTTAACGACGCTCGTGCTACATTTTTTTTTTAATAATATATAAATACAACGCGCTTGTTCCCTCGTGTGACATGTAATTACGCTGCCGATACTGCTGTAGAGTTAAAAATTGTGAACTTTGAAAGACGTATCTTTTATCAGAAAGGAGATGGGAAGAATTTTCTGTATTATAACTGGCAAAAGTTTGCACTGTACAATTTTAATCTTCAGCAAAATTGTTCGTTAAAGAAGCGCGACTTAGAATCTACCATTTACTCTTCATCTGCTACCTTGTTTTTCGTGGACAATACCGCTCCCCCCTCCCTCCTCCCGTAAAAGCAAAAAACATCAGAACAAAAATATTTCTCATTACCTCAGGTCTATATTTTCTAATCAGAACGTTTGTAACTTTTCTTTCTTAGTAAAATCCGTGACAGACAATTGAAATGTCAACTGCATCCAAAATGACCCACAAAGCAAACGGAGAGTTAAGCAGGGGACCGCTGAATCCAAGACACCCTGTACATCAGCGCGTGACGCGTTCGCAGATTACATATAATAAGCTGATTCACCTGTGAAAGCCACGATATCCCACTTATGTGTTTAACGCGGTGTGCGTGCGTCTATAAATAGAGCATGTGCTCCGCTATGCGAGAGCATACATGCCTATGTCTGTCCATTTCAATGCGATATTATTTATCGCGAGTCATGACTTATCTTCACGGAGAAGATCACGGTAGCTTTGTGTGGGCCATTTTGATTCACCCGGTTTAGTTCGAATGTCGTGTTACCTATGGAAATTTCAGCGAGTCGCATTTCAAAATAATGCACGAGACCAAAATACTTGTCTTAACGTCGACCACTTATTTAGCAAAATTGTACCAGTATTCCGAAGGAAAAAATATAATATAGAAGTATATTATAATATAGAATATAGAAGTAAGCTCCTTCCTCTATTTAGGACGTGTTTTGATTAACGGGAAATACGATTCATTCGATTGTTGCAGAATGTTGATCACAAGATGAAGTTCCGCTCCAAGAAGGGGCAGCTGCCGTTCGTTGAACTGAACGGCGAAGAGATCGCGGACAGCACGATCATCCTGCGGGAGCTGAGTCAGAAGTTCGGCAAGGACTTGGATGCCGGTCTCACGTCCGAGCAGCGGAGCGTATCTCACGCCATGATATCGATGATCGAGAATCATCTGGTCTGGGTGGTCGCCTGCTGGCGCACAAAGAATCTGGATCAGGTCCTCAAGGGTTACAAGGTCAATCTTCAGCTTGCCCTGGGATCACGTATTCCCAACGCCATTCTCAATTTCTTCTTCAAGCTCACGTTCGGACGTAAGGTAAGTCTCGCTTGGCGTTCTCTATGATTTCGATGTGATTTCGATGTGACCTAGCTATACAACTTGGACGTTCGCCGGACGATCAATTCACATTTTGTCACGGTCTCCGATCGTTTCTCACCGTAACAGATTAATATACGCTCATGCCTCTACGTATCTCGTCCACATATTTCCATAATTATATTCTCCACGTTATTTCCATAACTATTCATCACAACAATATTTTTGTACCGATGAGTTAACGTTTCTCTTCCCCTCGACCTCTTCGATCTCTTGCGAGTCGCACGAATTTACACGTATGTATGCGCACATTTTACGCTAGTTGTGCATAGTTTCGAGCAAGTGCTATCACCGCAACTTCGCCATTATACATCAGAGTTGTAAAAATATCGATTGAATCTTTCTCAATTTAATAATTGAATAAATATGTTTCAATTCAACCAATCGACGATTGCTTCGAGCAACCAATCAATTGAAAAATGTTTACCTGACAATTGACTTCAGTGAATTCAATTGGACTGAACGGTCATCAATTAGATGACCTTTAATCAAATTTGCCAAGTTCGATTGTTAATTGAACGACCTTTAATTCCCTTCGCTCATATCAATCGTCAATTGAATGGTTTTTAATTAAATACGTTTTGAAATGTATCGTCAATCGAACGATCTCCGATTGAATTTGCTCAAATCAATTGTTAACTAAACGATCTCCAATTGAGTTGGCTCATATTAGTCGTCAGTTGAACGTGATAATTAGTTTGAAAAATAATTACTCGCAACCCTGTTGTACGCATCTCCATTTCTCATCCAGTGTCGCATAATTAACCTTCCAATTTTACGGAATGATCATTCTCATTCGCGACTGAATTTTGGTCGAGGTGTGACAGTTTCGTTTACGCGTCAATAATATGGAATATATGTGCACGAAGTGCAAGTCCTGCTGCAACCGGGCAGACATTCGTCTTTACAACGACGACGTGGATCGTCGGAACCGATCAGAGTATCCCGACACGCATTCGGGATATACTTTTTACTTCGACCAAGTTTGGCTACAATTAATCGTTATCACAGCTCGTTATCACATTATTACTATCACGCTATCCCTAGAATCATTCATAGTATTCGCTTAGAGTGCAAGCTGCTGCGCTTGTGGCCATAGATGTCTATGAATGTGGTAGCTAAGGTAGTGTGCAACGAAGCAACGAAACGCGAGCAGAGAACAAAGCATCGTGGTCGTTTGTAGTGAAATGTAGTTGGATTGGTTACAGGGTGCAAGGAAAGTGAAGGCTCAGGGAATGGGCGTGCACAGTCCGGAGGAGGTGTCCCAGTTCGGCTGTACCGATCTCAAGGTGCTCTCGGACACGCTCGCCGACAAGCCCTTCTTCTTCGGGGACGAACCGACCACTGTGAGTATGGCGTTTTAAATCTGTCAGTAGCGCGTCTTGCCCATCGCGAAGATGGAATCTCGTACTTACTCGTGTACTCGTGTAGCATGCGCAGAATACATTTTGCCTCTCGGGTAAATAATAGTTTCAGCCATTCGTAACTCGATACTGATGATAACATCGGTGTATAGTGCCGCGTCGTACGGATGAAACAGTACTCGCTTAGTTTCGTCGCTAAGAGACTACGTTCTCGGTTGTTATATTGGCAGACGGAATCAGATGAACGATAATTAACGATTATCTGCATTTCAACCGAATAAACTTTGACCGATTGAAATGTCAGAGAATTAAATTTCAGGATTACAAAATGAAACAAATGTCATTCATCGCGAGATGTGCATAGAATTTGTGGAATACGGATCGCAAACTATGATCATGGAATGTTACTTATTTCACACAAGTCCCTCTCCGATTTTTACCTCTCTTCGTTACTAGTTACGCTTGGTTCAACACGGCAATATTAGATTAATTGGACGATTTGTTCAAGTGATCCCGTTTCAGCGTTGATTTCTCGCATTTGTGCAGATGGACGTAGTAGCGTTCGCGCATCTCGCTCAAATCCTGTATATCGACAAAGACACGCCCTACAGCCTGCGAGACTACATGCAAGAGAACTGTCCCAACTTGGTTGGCCATTGCTCGCGCGTCAAGGAACGATGCTTCCCGGATTGGGACGAGATCTGCTCCAGCCTGGACATGAACACGCATCTGCCCAAGCCTGAGAAGCAAGAGGAAAAAGAAGGCAAGGAAGAGGCGAAGGAGTCTAAGGAGTCCAAGGAGGAGAAGGAGGGAGACAAGGAGAAGGCGGATAAGGAGGAGAAAGAAGTTGAGAAAGACAAGGAAGTTGACGAGAACAAAGAAAAAGAGAAGGATGGCAAATAAGCAGTCTCGTTGTAAAGGGAAGTAATAAGCCGTTTCAAGGCGATTTAAAGGCGAAACCGCAAACGTGTGCGAAGGCGAATAAATAAAGATAGGGAGAGAGGAGCGGTGATGATGATTGGCGAGAAGAGTGTGCGTGAATGTGTGAGCGTGTGGTTGAGTGAATGCGACGACTACAGAGACGAGAACGTGATGTAGAGAACACGTATAGTATGATGACACGAGGGAAGGGAGTTGCCGGAAGTGATAGATAGCGTATATGTATGTATGAAAGAGAGAGAGAGAGAGAGAGAGAAAGAGGGAGAGAGAGAGACTGAGAGGGAGAGAGGGGAAGATAGAGAAAGAAAGAGTACGTGCGTGTGTGTATGATGTGTGCGTGAGTGTGCGAGAGAAAGAAAGACAGCGAGAAAGAGAGAAAAGAAGGCAGTAAAGAGAGAGAGAGAGAGAGAGAGAGAGAGAGAGAGAGAGAGAGAGAGAG
>NW_022639454.1:1152462-1173811 GCF_010583005.1 Odontomachus brunneus
GAGAGAGAGAGAGAGAGAGAGAGAGAAAGAGAGAGAGAGAGAGAGAGAGAGAGAGAGATGAGGTTCAGGACTAAAACTCTCTACTTATACGTATAGATATTAATAGACTCATGTATAATGTTAATACTTCGTTTATATACGTTCAAACGCGCCACACGCGTTATTTCATATTGACACTCGAAAACACACACGACTGGAACTATCCCGCGCCCTTCTTTGATCTAAGGACAAACGACAACAGGGCTATTTCACACACAAGTCATTAGAAACGTAGGATTGCAATATACGAACTGCAATAGTCTGACGCAGCTGGGGTCTTTATCGACGGTGGCCAAATGCAATTTACGCTATAAGATACAAGTAGTTACGAACAAGGAGGAAGTGAAAAGGAAGAAGCGAGGGTAGGGTCGCGCAACGGCATACCGATTATCCCCACCTTCCGGGCGAAGAGCGTCCTACTGCTTCGCTTCTCTCGATGATCCTTGCTGTGCAAAAAGTTACCTTGCGCGCAACCCCCGCCGCAACGTAACGCGACTTTTTCTCTTTTGATTTAGTTTGCGTTTATTTTTTGTCTCGCGTTCATACGTGTATCGCGCGTTTTACTTTGACTCATCGCGTTGGATGGAGTTTTTTAAAGATTTTGTAGCATAATAAGATTTTACACGATATATCATTGAGAGGCTGTCTTTATCGAAATCGTCAGAGGAAGGTATCATGCGTCATATAGCCGGTCCATCGACGCGACCCGATACTTTCATCGATAATATTTAATAACACGTTAATACTAAATAATGATAATATTAATAAGAATTTACAACAATAAAGTAAAATACAGCTAATATTAACTGTTATAGTGATAGTGAGAAAACGGCATATGTCCGATGTCCGCGCGCGAAAATGAGTGTCAGATCATCGATTGACTGAATCTACTTCTCTCGTGTTCTTTTAAGTAATCGGGACTCGAGTCACGCCAATTGACCAGCTAGCAACGGATGTCCTCGGATAGTCTAAACGCGACGGAATGCAAATGGAACCGGCACGACCGTACGGGAGAAGCGGTTCGGCCCGCTCTTTCGCCCGGCCGCGCGATTCTGTTCCGCATTGACCGGCAGAGACACACCATCGATCACGCAATCAGTTTTACTTTTAACGACCACTCATTCCTGTGTGTATTTTATATATGAACGACGGGAGCGCTTTCGCGATCGTCTCTCGACGATATTTTAGATGACAAGTGGGTAATAGAGAACCGCGATAAGCGATGGACGGCATATAATTATTACTATTATTTGTATATTATAGATATGTGTATTACGTAGAAGAATGCGGTCGAATTTAGATACGCGAGGATGATGATGCCATTCGTGTATAGTGGAGTCGTAATATTTCGCCCCCTGTCCCGTTACCTGTCACTTCCCTTTCCTTCGCCCGCACCCCTCTCCCCCCTCCCCTCCTATCTACCTTTTATTCCTGCATCCGCGATTCCTTTGCTCTCTACTCCCTCGACGTTTTCTTTCTCTAGCGAAGAGGCACAGGTAATTTTTTGATCTCTGTTTTCCTTTGGTACTCGAAACGCTGTGCTGCCCAAGTATTTTATTGATACGAATTTTTCGGACGTTTAAGGAAAAAAAATTACCTTGCGTGTAATACAAAGTGTCTTTCATGCATCGAAAATCGACATTTGATGTATAACGGGAATTGAAGTTTTTCTACGATGCTGCGCAACGGCAGTTGAAACATATTCCACGAAGACACAAGATATATTACATTTAAGTAGCTTACTATATTATTGATAACGATTATGAATCACGTAAAGAAAACACGGTAAATGAAAAAAAGGAAGGAAGGATTGGTGGACGGATGCTGTTTTATACTTAGGACGGCGCAAATATGTTTTCACAATACCTGTGGTTACATTATTATGGATTATTATGTATGAATAAAAAAAAATAATATTAAACTAGATGAATGGTGAGAGAGAGAGAGAGAGAGAGAGAGAGAGAGAGAGAGAGAGAAAGAGAGAGAGAGAAACATTCGGACAAGACCATAACGTTGCAAGCACAGTAGGTAGACACCCAATACAGAGAGTAAGATTATTGTAAGAGGAATATTAATAATTATTATAATATGATGACTTTATCCTCGGCGCTATACATTTCATTGTCATTATTATATCACCATTTATTAACGATATACATACGAACAAATAAAATGTGTTTATAAATATAAAGCGAACTTGATGAAATTCTCGTTAAAAGCGTTTATTGCGATCCACCGTTCGATCTCTCTGCCGCGTCGCACTCGAGAAATATTGTCAGTGTGATTTGCGTTCGATATATATCGTGTATCGTCCGACGTATTCGAAATGAACATGCACATTCATTAAAGGAGTTAATCATTCTTTATTATCTAAACTTTGAAGACTTATATAACAGTGAAGAATAGAGAAATAACATTTTGGATCGTTGATCACTCCGAAGGAGATACGTTTCGCTCAACCTGCGTTACTACCCTAAGTGTATTTCTCGTCGTCAATTTTTCTCGTAATTTATATATCTTTTTTTTCTTTTTTTAATCGGATACCACGTATTTTATAAGGACGTTCTATTCTCGGCACAGAGATATGTTTAATATTGCTAAAATCTCGATAATACGATTGAAAGCCTTGATTTTCAACAAGAATGGGGCAAATCCATTACTTCGAATCTAAGTATAGATGAGAGCTCATTCGGCTTCTCTCGACACATTGTTAAATACGTTGCTTTGTTTTGATAAAAGTATCGCAATTTCTTTTTCTTTTTTACGTCTACATTCACGACAATTGAGGCTCAATTTTACTCCACCATTTCAGTGTCGTTAAATCGAATCGTTTACTTCTAATTTTTCTTAGTGGATATCCTAGAATTCCTTTAGTCAGAGTCAGGACAAAGTATGATAATTTATAAGTATAACGATGGTCTATATCCTGTCCGCCATTTTTACGGATGATGTGAGTGAGTGAGAGAGAAAACCTTAATAGGAATGAGAGAGAAGCTCTAAGATCGAAATAACGAAGCACGCTAAAGCTTCTCATTCACTCACTACCTTCCTACAAATGACGAACGATATCTTGACTCTGACTTGAGGAATTCCAGGTATGTCTAATTATAAGAAGCATATCAATGATCTGATCGATTAGGCCGGATGTGTGATTGGTAAAGAAACGACAGTAATGTTGATTCTAACCATTTACAATGGCACATAATAGACGTCACCATGTATTCGTATCTAATACGTTACCCCATAAAAAAACGTCCTATATGACGTACTAATGAAATGAACAGCAATCGTGGCGAGGTACACGGTGAAAGTTGCTTTTCCGCCGGCGATGTGTATTGCTTCTTATTCCCGTACCTCGCTGCGAGTTGCCAAAATCAGAATACCGTATTGTGTATTTTCCTTTCAGCCAATTGTTTTATCGAATTCACAATCCAAACATCATCTATTATAATCTATGCCGACTGTAGAACTCGTCGCAATTAACGAGGTTTTAAGTTAAGAACAAACTATTGTTGCTTTATCCCCGATATCATAACTATGAATTCGAATCTCAATTTTAGATTTTGTTTATGCGTTATTTAAGAGAGAGATATATATGTATATAATAGATTTTTTTCTTGTCAGAGAGTGTCAACAACAAACGTGAAAAACGAATGACAGCCTAATTTGTGTCAGCGAAGATCACTTCTAGAGCATATCGTATCCTCGTATCGTTCGTTTTATTTTGTAACCGGCTGAGCGCCGAGCACAGAGCGACACGCTTTCGCGCGTGTCCTCGGAATCTGAATGTCACTTCGAACAAGAAGTATCGTATATCTCATGTCGCGCTAGATTGATTCTGCATTTTTAAAAGAATAATTCAAGTACGCGCGCAGATCGAATCACCATCGGCGACTCGTCGTGCGGGAACGACGCTCGAATTGGTCAACGAGTTGAACTTTTACATCGATACACTCGCGTACAACATCGCTACAAAAATAATTCTTTTTCTCCTCCAGCTCCTCCTAATTCTCTCTTTTTCATCGCTCGATCCTGCACGAGAAGTCACTGCGTGAGGAAATAACTTGTAGACTTTTAGTTAGAAAAATAATACTTCGCCTCAGTAATCCCCTCTGTCCAAAGGACTTACTTCGAACGGTGTCCATTCACAATGTCGGTCTGATAAGACTCACTCGAACACGCTCACGCTACATCCCGTAACAATGCCGACACGTCGAGAGGAAGTCGTGTATCCAAGGATTACAAATCAGCATTTCAGGATCGTGGCTGTTTTCAGAAAGGACAGACAAGATGGGGGAGCTATCGCGTGGCTGCGCCAAGAGACGGCGGAGTGCGCTCAAAAAGCTGTACTGGCCGTGGTTGTGATCGTCAGCTGCACGCCGGACTCTGAATTCGGTCGTCCGGCGTGTGGTTACAGCTACGTGGACGCGGCTAAGCTGATGGACGTCGACTCGGTGACGGCCGAGCGCGGCTTCACGTCCAGGGAATCGTACAGCGGGAACTCGCAGCACAGGATAAACTTGAGAAATCGCGGCACCTCCACGTAGATGGACGGCGGTATCGGTATCAACGGAGACGTG
Source organism: Odontomachus brunneus (assembly GCF_010583005.1). NCBI lineage: Eukaryota > Metazoa > Arthropoda > Insecta > Hymenoptera > Formicidae > Odontomachus > Odontomachus brunneus. The sequence goes on from NW_022639454.1 coordinate 1,157,082, forward strand.
GATTGCTTGTAATAGCGATACTCCGCGTTGCTGAAAAGAAGATACCGATAGAATTTGTGTGTGAAAATTTGTCGAATGTCTACGATACACACACAGTCGGTGTGTATTGTGGATGTTCGAAAAATTCTCATGATTCGCATCTCACGGGCGCGAGCTCCCTTATTTGAGACTAATGAGATTCCTCGAGATATACTCACTCCCGGTATCTCTCGTCCGACGCTTTTTCCAACAACGGCATGCCCGACAGGAATAATATAATGAACGTAGTGAAAATCGGCGAAGCGATAGCCACCCATTCCGCACCCTCGATCACGTTCAAGGATATCACGAAAATGCCCCACCAGACCACGATCTCACCGAAGTAATTTGGGTGCCGCGACAGTCTCCAGAGTCCTGGGAATGTTGGAGGAAACGCGTGAGTGGTATATACGGTAGAGTATTGATTAATTAATTAACGAAAGCGATTTTCTCCCTACCGTCGTTGCACCATTTCCCGTTGTTCACCGGGTCCTGCTTGAAAGCGAACTTCTGCAGATCGGCGTAAGTCTCGGCTAAGAAGCCGACCACGAAGAGCCCGGTGCCGGCGCTGTCCAACGTCGTCATGGTCTTCGGCGCGGGTGGTATTTTGTGACGTGGGGAATTAATAATTATCACAGGCAGACTGACGACGTACACCCACACAGCCTGCGAAACCATCGAGACGTTTCCTTCGGTGTCGCTCTCGTAGGAGAAAATCAGCCAGTAAATTATTGTCACGAATTACTTATCAGACTCGCGTTTTGCAGATCGTCTCACCTGGAACGTCCAAAACACGGCAAAGCGGATGACGTTGCTGCGACGATCGTCGAATCTCTTGTCGCGACCAATCTTGATGATTCTGTACAGGAGGTATCCGGACAGCCGCACGCCCCACATGCACACGAACAGAGTCACCATGACTTGCCGGCTGTCGTACGTCTACGTGAGAGAGGAAGGATCTGAGGTATCAGTACTGATGAGTATACACAAGAGCTCTCAACACATTGGACGCCGTCATGATCAATACTACAATGCCGCGAGATCTCATTAAAGCTCGTGGCCTCTCGCTGCGGCTATCTTGACTTGTGACGTCAGAAGAAAATGCATGCTCAAAATTCCTGCAAAGTATGTCTAAATAAAAGGATATATCCGAAAAAAGGACATTTGCAATTGACTAAGCACACCTTTAAGATATTCAAAAGAGACATTTACAATCAATGAAGCACTCCGCGAACACTTTTTTTTGCTCCAACAGTCAACAAATGACCGATTACAAGTATCATTTTTCGGATATATCTTTTTATTTTGACGTACTTTATAGGAATTTTGAGCATGCATTTTCCCTCGCTTCTGTCTGACATCATGAGTCGAGATTTATGCGCCAAAAGACCAAGAATCTTACCTACCTATAATTAATTGCATATAAAAAATGCTTTGCATGGAAAAGACAGTGAAGCGAAATGGAAGATATATTCGCGCTTCTAATTACATTAATTTTACTGTATCCTCAAGCAGCCGATTACTGGTTGAGTTTTTATAATTAGTAGAGATCAACAAAGCGATGAAGAGAGCGAGTATTAAGAGAGCAGCGCGTGGGATAAAACGAGCGTCCCGTCCATTCATGGAAATTAAATGCGATCCTGCCGTCTTATTTATAATTCTCCTCACAGCTCCTTCGCGATCCGTAAATAAAGTCCCATGCAATCGATCCACTTGATCCTCTCGAGATTTTATCTATAGACACTATATTATGTGCAGGCACACGTGTGTCACACGTGCGCGGATGAGAGGAGCTGGTTATAATATTAGAGTACCTTGCCCACTTGACCGAGAAAGAAAGTGAGGAGGGCGAGGATGATGAAGTTGGTGCCGCCTGCGAAGTCCGTCAATTTGTCCAGCTGGAAGGTGGCGGCGATCGTGAAGAAGATCAGCTGCATACCGACCGTAACGATCGCGCTCACGGCGAGGTGATCCTCGTCCAGAATATCGACCGCCATGATCGCGCCCCGCGAACGATGTCAATCCTCTCGGGACGACGAATTAGCTCTGAAACGCGTTTGTGTCGTGATTAGACAGGATCTCTCCATGAAGTTTGGAGCGAATCCAGATAGCACAGAGAATTCGAAAAGAATTCAGTCGTATGTCAAATTCTGAGTTCATTTTTAGATGCAAAAAGAATTCTTGTCACTGAACTGAACTCTGAAGAATTCTTTTTGCATCTGAAAATAAACTCAGAATTGATGGCATACGACTGAATTCTTTTTTTATTCTTTTTTAATTCTCTGTGCTATCTGGGAAGCCTCCACACTGTACAGTTCCTCTGTCAGAATGTTTAACGCGAGTTTGAAATGAATTGAAAATTCTCAATGCATTCTTAATTTATTCCAAGTTACCATCTCAAACTTTGAATTAATAGAGACTCCACAGTAAGTTTGAATGAAATATTCGCTCTTGTAATTCTCTGAATGGCAGTGCCCCCCGCCGCGACCCGCTCGAGTGGGATTTCTCTCTGAGAAACTTCAGCGATACGTTCAGAAGTAACAACTATTTTGCGAAGCAGTGGGAAATCCAGATGAAAACGCCACTGTTTCCTCACTGTTTTTTGCGTAAATCACGCGCGAGAATGTCGATGCCGGGGAGGCGTAACAAACGTGATCGATATGATTCCGTCTGCCGCCGAATTACTCTCGGTTGATCGCTCCGGGAATAAATAACAGCTGTATAAACACGTAGTTATATTGTACTTGTACTTCCGCATTGCGGAGAATGATGCACACGGATGCATCGACGATGCGGCCGTGTTTTATGCAAGAACTCCCGCGCTTCTCGTTTGATTCCGTCTATCGATGTACCTCGCGATCGATTTTACCGTAATGACGATTCCGACCGATCGCGGGGTTACGTAATATCGACGAGGGAGACGAATATCGCGATCTCCGACATAGAGAGTGCGACTCGGTGACCCGGTGCAACTCTTGGCAGCGAGATTTTGTATAATTTGAGAACGGTCCGGAGAGCGTGAGCGGTTTACAAATTTCAAATTACCTCGGCGGCTGCCATTTCTTGCGAAACGATTCAGGATATATATCAGCGTAAGAGTATGCGAGCGCGCGTAATCTTACTTTAGTCACTGGAAAGCTTAACGTTTATGTCCCGGGGAGTAAGTAAACGAGCTCTTCGCGGCAATAATCACCGGCGTAAAATAAAACCCTGCCGAACACTCTGCGGCCCTTAACAATTCCACATTATCGACGTTGCGTAACGCGACGATTAATCTCGGTCGTATACACTTGCTCGCGATACATTTGAGAAAGGCAGAGGTGACGAATTCGCGATCTCGACGTCTCGTCCGAGTATACATGAATCTCTGGAATTTTTGCAGATTACACATCGCACAGTTTCATTCATGACACAACGTTAAGGAACAATCGAAAGTGTCGGAGTCTCACGAGCCTGCTCGAGATCGTCGCCTGTTCGTCTGCGTACTTCCACTGTTTCGAGAGCGCGAATGTGACTGAGCTCGCGCGAAGGGCAAGGGAAGAAAAGAAGAAGAAAAGCGGCAGGGGAAGCCTTTACCTCTCTCGGGGAGAACCGCATGTCCTTGGGCGCGCGTCGTCTCGCCCCGACGACGATCACGTCTCGCTTCGCGAAAGCAGGAGGAGGGAAGGAAGGAAGGAGAGAGAGAGAGAGAGAGAAGTTGAGAACACGCGCGCGAAGTCGTCTGCGTGCACAGGAGCAAGACCGCGAATCCGACACGAGCGCGCACTCCCGCACGGGATCACGTGTGCGAGTCGAGTCCGCCGCGGCTCCTCCGCGGATGCTCGCACCCCCGCGCTCTGCTGCCCGTCGACGGCGTAGCCAGCGCGAGATGTGCTGGTGCTGCTGCACCTCCTCCGCCCTTTCGTTCTCCCTCCGATCGCTGCGGAATCGCCCCCGCGCAGTTCCCCCCTTCATCACGATGCGCGCACACGCTCGCTGAGTTGTTCCTCCTCCTTCTCCTCCTTCTCCTCTTTCTCCTCATGCTACTCGGTGAAACGTCAGGCAGGAAGGCCGACTTTGACATCGTCCTGGGGACATCTCCGAACTCTGAACCGCGCATGTTGAATGAACTTACACGCTTCTCAGTTCGTCGGATGTTCTAATTTAATTGATAATTAATTAACACAACTGGGATCAGGTATATTATATTGTGTTAATTATATATCGGATCATGTGCAGATCGATATTTCTCTCCTAACACGAGTCATATTTATTTCGCCCTGATTCGCGTTATCCATTCCTTCCTTCTCTTATTTCCTCTCCTTCGTCTTCTCCGTCTGCCCTTATTTCTCCTCCCATGTTTGATCTATCCACTCCCCCTTCTTGCACGACATTTCCTCCCACTCTCGCACAATACTCGATATAGGAACACTCATGGTTTTTATATAAACCTCGATGCTATTTGTTTGATATGTGTTTATCATACTGTATCCTTTTGTTACGATTATCTCGGGTAATTCGTCCCGTGTTATTTCGTTCGGGGATGTCGCATTGAAATTCAGTCCATCCTTCAGTCGGGAATCAATATTACGTGCGCCGGCGCCTCACCTCTCGGAGATACTCGGTTAAAGAGATACAGTATAAAAGCTTCTCATGAACACAAAAGCACCGCAGATTTTCGTGATTCACAATCTTCCAATAAAAGCTGTAAGCCTCATATGTAAAACGAACAATGAATGCTTTGTCAAGAGAGCTTACATTAAATCGCCGTAACAATATTACTTATAAGATTTTATTTTCTATAATATTATATAGACATAGTTAATTTAATTACTTTAATCTTAATTACTCATTAGTGGATTATCGTACTTTGTGCTTTGTAAAGTCACTATTTCACGTATCGTGATCAAATAAAGATGCTTGATTAAAATGGATGAATTTATCAATATGAGAACTTGTACTAGTAGTCGAATTTTTTTTATCTTTAAAGAATTTATTTAATTTTCTCGATTCAAAAAGAGAACAGATCATCTAATTTTCAAAAATGTAATTAGAATTTCTTTCATCATATTTGCAAAATTGAAACTTTACATATAACTCCAGATATTGTACATATACATGCTATTAGTTGTTTCAAAAATTATGACGACTTGCAACTGTAATTTGATTATATTTAACGTAAGAAAACTAATAAGAAGGTGATAAATCTTGCTATGAGAGAAGGGAAGGACAATAGAATGAATCACAATTATGTTTACAGGATAAAAATAAGTTATATATTTACTTTAACGAGACCACACACATACACTCATAACAGTAATATTACAAATTATAGCAGGTTTACAAAAGTCAATCAGACTTTTAATAATATTTCTCTTCCAAGTAGTAATAGTAAAATGCCATGTTCTATGGTCTATCTTAAATATTCATTATCATTAGCCACTACTCTCTGCCATCTTTTAGGTAATTGTTTGTAACATGATCCATTCTTGGAGCTGATAAAATCATTGATGATCAGACAAACTTCTGCAAGCCTCTACTAAAATTAAATACTTTCACATTTGTTCATACAATACACATAAACATGGAATTATTAAAAAAGAATATTTTCCTTTACAAATCTATTACTCGATAACTTCAGTATATTTCTATCATGCAATGATATCTGTATAACGCTCTGTAATGATTTTTATGGTAGTTTTCGCAATAATATACATCCACATGTGCTCAATAACGTTTACACACATTTTAAGATACGTGTATTAAATCATATCGCACATATTCAATTGTTTTAATCTTGACGCATTGATTCATTTTGCAGTCACATCACCCACTGTCTCCTGGTCTCTCTGGCTCTGCTCTGAATATCACGTCAGGTTTTAGTTTCGAGTATACTTGCCCCAAATATGAAGCATAAACACAGATGCGATGAATAAAAGGGACATGACTAGTACTGGCACGGGACCTCTGCAATTGCAACATATAACATAATATATGATTAAGTGTATATAGATTACAATTAAATCTTGAAGAATTTATGGGTTCTGTTGTTATTTATAACAAGATCAACTCGCATAGAAAATCAATCTTCCTATCTCCTACTGACACATATGGAGGATGCATTGATGCACCATATGAAATTTCACTCACACTTTGATGCCTGGTGAATCGTCTGTGTAGAATTTCCACATGCCACCCGAGCTCGTGCCTGTACTTCGGTTTCTCGTTGAACTGTTCGCCGATACGGTTTTTCTCTGTCTAACGGCACCACTACCACCTGTTCTCGGTGCTAACGCTTTGCTGGGCGAACGTCCAACGGAGCCAACAGAGGCGGCACTAGGTGCGGCAGGCTGTTTTCACGAGAAAAGAGAAATTAATAAACAGCAAAAATTAATGAACAATAATTTTCGGAGATGACGTGCGTTCTCGGTGAAGCAAATCGTCAAATAACTGTCAAATGTTTTTCACATGAGTTACGCTCACCATGGCTTAGAAGCGTTCTCGTTGCTCTGGTCGCAAAATAACAAATCCTAGGAAGATTCTTCCGTCCAGTGAAAGCCGTGCGTTCCACGGGTTATTGGGAAGTGTACCAAGTGTCTTTCAACGGCGTTTGTTCTGATTTAAAAAAGATGCACTTGTTACAGATACGGAGATATTTAGTGGACAACTCGACACAGCTACGACACGAAGAACGAAACTCTTTATGAGACGATTCGAACGCACACTGGCGGTACGCCACGGAGAGTATGGAGCAACGTGTCATGTGTGTGTATCCACGTGGTATGCGGCGAACACGTCATCGTTGGCAGCCACGTTGACGTTACAATTTGTGATCATTCGCTGAGACTGAACCGAACGTTTCGATTTTTTATCATATTTCGTAATATTTGACAAAAATGAACGATATCGATTGTAACTCGAGTCGTATGATCATTTATAATGGGTCTGAGAACTTATGCAGGATTCACACCGCGTCCGATGTCCGACGTACAACGTCCGATATCCAATAAAAGAATAGCTTTCCAATGGAGAATTGAATTCTATATTAGAAAGTTGTTTTCCTATTGGATATCGGACGCGATGTGAATCCTGCATAACTTATGTTGGCGCTGCCATTTAGTGGGCACAAGTCACGTGCACCAATAACGCGGAATCCCCGAATGTCTAGTCTCTATTCAAGGATCTCTAGATCGACGTGTACAGTGGCGGCTCGTAGCGGAGACTATGGAACTAAACTCGGCAGAAATAACGGATCTAATAAAACCTTAGACCCCTTATTTCTGCAAAATTACTTCCGAAGCTTCCACTACGAGCCGCCACTGTACATATTACTAATATAAAAAAAAATATATATATGTGTGTGTGATTAATACATCATTTATGAATTTATTTAATAAATGAATTAATGAACTGGATAATGTATAAATTAATCAATTAACATTAATATGATATATCTTAAAGCGCTAAGTAGATAAAGCCGACATGGCAAGATACATTTGACGCCAGGTAAATGAAAGACCTGTTTTGACATTGGCTGCGTTCAGAAAACATAGCTGATCAGTGAGCGGTCAGTGATTATTGGTCCTTACTGTTAGATCCTTAACTGTTAGACCAATTACGTTGACTAATTACTCAACAGTTGTGTCTTCTGAACGCATCCATTGAAAACTTGTGTATATACTTGCGGAACTTAAAAAAAGCAAATATACAATTAAGACTTGGACTTTGGAAAAAAGAAAAGAAGAGAATTAGTACAAGTTAGTGCAATCAGTTCAGCAATAAAAAACGAAGTCAAAGTTAATACATCAAGATACATTTGCCATAGAGGTTATCAGTAACATTTGACAACAAAAATGCAGTCCAATGATGACTTGTCCGAAGATGAAGAAGAAATACTTGTGTATGTGGAATTCGAGGACCTTATTGGCAGTAATACATTTTGTAATCAGGATCTTCAATTGGATATGATAGGAATAGATACGGAGCATCCAGTAATGCAAATTAACGGACGGGTATATTGTGTATATAAAAGAGGATGATACTTGCTCGTTATAGAAGTAACGCAAGGGACATAAGTTGTAGTTTACTGATTTTTTCTTAATCGTTTTGTATTTTTAGTTTTACGAGGGTACTTACAAGGATGCCATGGGCACGTACATGTTCTTTGAAAAGGACGACGATCCACATGTGGATGATGTTATATTTGATAAAATACCAACTCTAAAGTACTCTGCCAAAACTAGAAAAGTTTTAAAGATGCAACGAGTCTTTACAAAACCTAGAGCTGAAGTTTTTGGTAACTCTGAAATCAACAGTTGTATTCCAAATGTTGACACATTGTCCCAAGCTGGGGTGCCACCAAAGTATCAAGAAGAAGGTATGGAAATTTACTTGTTTGTCTATGCAAGCAAATTAAGCTTAATTTTATATATTGCAGCTCTCCAATTTTGGAATATACTACGTGACGACAAACTAGCAGAATTACGTTTATGTTTGGAGAAACAAAAAATTACAGATGAAGAGATGTCCAAGGATACTATGCCAGATTCGGAATTTGAAGAAAACGCATGTCCTGGGACATCTGGAAATAAGGAAAATCAGAAAATACATAAATAGGATAAAATTTTATTTATTTGAAACAGTAAGCAATTCCTTTAATCACTAATATCCTTATCATTAATCACCTTCAAATTTTTATGCTAATCCATGCTAATCCTAATAAGCTTGTTGTAAAGTAAAAATCATCAAAAGAAATTGCACTATCTTAACTCTTAATAATTCTATAATTCTTATGACATAAATATACTATAGGATATTTTTATTCTATTCTGATCAAATCAGATTTCAACTTGTTATTATATTTTCTCTCTTTCCATACAGTATGAAAAATAAAATATTTATTTAATAATTGTTATTCAATCTAAGCAGTGATTTCCTTTCTATCTTATCTTATTTTTCTATTCTACCAATGTTCTAGACATTGCTCAAGTAAAGATAGCTTATATATTTGTACTACAAATATTTGTATTGCATGCAAAACAGCTGAGTTTCTAGCTGTTTCAATCACATATCCACCTTTTAATTTGGAAATCAACAAATCATAAACTGAATTGAAAAAACGACGAAACAAATAGAAAAGATAGTGGACGAATTGATCATATTTTTAGTTGTTATTAGTATTTATGTCACACAGCATTGAGGAACCTGTACTCCTTTTAGTTAATATATGTATATATATACACACACATTAATATATAACTACGTTAAAAATTCACGTTGTCCCGTATGTGTGTGTGTACAAAATAATATATAATTATAAAATACTGCACTGATTCAAGTATAATCTGTTTATACAAGACAGTATTAACTTGTCTAACTTTCTATACTTATGTTTTACACGCACGTAACATATAGCACTTTGTGAGATTCTTTGTGAGGAAACATTAACATAATCCTTGTCTGCTCGTCAGTATCTAAGTTGTGTTTGTTTATTTGTAGAATCGTAATCACATGTCGTGCCTTCACCAGTCGAGATCACTCGGAAACTCGTCTGGGTAGTCTCCAGTCAAACAGGCGGTACAGTGGCCGACGTACTTGCTCTCGCGATTGTCCATGCGATACCTGACCGCTTCAACGAGTCCCTCCACGGAAAGGTACGTCAAACTGTCCGCGCCTACGTGTTTAGCCAGTTTCACGTTATCCAACTTATTCGCGATTAGTTCTTCTCTGGTTGGGATATTGATGCCCATGTAACACGGATACTTGAGCGGTGGGGATGCTATTCTCACGTGAACCTATAAACGCGATTATCATAATGAATAGAACAACGTTACTTCATTTAAACTCTCAAAATTTTTTCTTTAAATTTTTTTAAGTCTACCAAATAAAATGTCAAGCGTACTTGTAAAATATTCCGAAAACTATCCTTTTCCCTCGACAACCAGTAAATACCCGTAAAATTAATGCGACATGCAGCCTTTCTCTTTAACTTTTCTCATGATTTCGCCACATTTATTTCACGATTATTTATTAACTATAATAGCAAAAAATAGTTTCTGAGACATTTTACAAGTATGCCCAAGCGATCTAAAGTCTGGCATGGCCGCGAGAAATACTCGCGAGGAACTTTAAGCATATATTTAAGAACAAAAGTATACGACGACGACGTTAAAGCGAGGAGCTCACCTCCTTGGCGCCTGCGTCGCGCAGTAACTTGATGATTGGGCCGATTGTATTCCCTCTGACGATGGAATCGTCGACGAGAATGATCTTCTTTCCTTTTACATTCTCCGACAAAGCCCCGAACTTTTTGGCTACGCCGAGCTGGCGTAGCCGTGTACTCGGTTGTATGAACGTTCGTCCAACATATCTGTTCTTGCAAAGCACCTCCGCGAAATTGATCTTCGACTGCAACGTAAAGAAAGCTTTATCAAGTTGCGTAAACTACACACGTAAATTGTTTGCTCGTCCCTTTACGCCCACTAAGTGTTTAAGTTCCAAATGTAGTTATTATTTACTTGTCTGGCGTAACCATGCGCCGCCGCGGTTCCCGATTCAGGTACAGAGCTCACTATGTCTGCTTCTACCGGTGATTCCATTGCTAGTACTCGTCCACATTGCATACGCACAGAATATACCATTTGTCCTAGTGTACAACATTTTGCTGAATATCTCTGTTCGTCATTTTTTTATGTTTGTGTGGATTATAATATATTTACCTTCGAAGATACTGTCGCTTCTCGCGAAGTAAACATACTCGAATATGCAAAACGCTTGCGGTCTTTTGTTCGGCCTTTCTACTATGTCGATGGTCTTGATACCCTCTCGAGTTAGTTCTACTATCTCACCAGGGAACACTTCGCGTACGTATCTCGCGCCTATACTTAAGAATCCGCATGATTCCGACGAAATTACCCAGCCTTCAGCTTCGTCGTCGTCGTCGGATTCGTTACTCGCTGTGATTTGAAATGGCGAATATAATAATAGAGAGGAAATAAGTCAAAACAAAACACAATAGTACAAAGTGCACACACAAATCCATACACATATATAAATATATGTATGTGTGTATAATGCAATGTATCATAAACCAAGACAATAAGTTTAGTAATTTGATACGCACCTAAATTGCCAATAGGTACAATTTTTCCTAAACAGAGAGGTCGATTTCCATAAGGATCTCGTACGCCATAAATTTTGTCCCTTTGCATTATAACCAGGGAATATGATAACGGTGCCAATTGCATAAGATGCTTGATACGCGCCGGCCACTCTGGTCCATTGACTTCAGCTTCCGGTGGATTCAAGCAAAGCGCTTGTGTTATTAATTCGGAATCCGAGTGCGTCGACAAACCGACTCCTCGACCTAGTACCTGAACATACGTATGAGATCAGAATTGCGTGCACCGGCCGCGATGGTCGAAGTGGTCAAAGTAAACAGCGCGAACATCGAGATAATTAAGGAGATGACCGACAAAAAGAAACAAATTTTCTTATTTCATATTACCATTTTTCTGACGGATTCTGTATTGACTAGCTCACCATTGTGAGCCACTGCCAACGCACCATGCGCAGTGTGAACCACAAATGGTTGACAGTTGACCTCTTCGCTAGCTGCGCTCGTACTGTATCTGGTATGGCCAATTCCGAGATTCCCTTTGAGCTTTTTCATATTTTCATCGTTGAAGATATTATTAATCATTCCCATACCCTTGTGGACGTGAAATGACTTTGAACAGACTCCCTCGCTTGTTACGATGCCTCCGCTCTCTTGTCCTCGGTGTTGCAAGGCCACAAGTCCTACGATTTGATTCTTATTTAATTTTCCAAATACTTTTTTATCTTATACTGTATATCTTAATATCTTTCTTTGTTACATTTTCTATTTACTTTCTCTACTTATGTTGATTTCTTCCTCTCTTCTTTTACGTTTCTTTTTGATAATATTTCAAGTGATTTATATCAGATAAAATGGATATAAATTTAGTTACCTAAACAAATAACTTGGCCTACATTGATTTGCGATGGCCAGTCCCCCGCAGCGATACATCCAAAAACACCACATTCGTGGCTAAGACCGGTGAGCCTTTGCCCTCTGCTCTCACCTTTGCTACGTGGCCTTGTACATTTTGAGGTTTTCACCGATAGGCGAGACATTGCTTCGGTGCATTGTTTGGTATCTTTATCGTGATATATTTCCATGGTGCAATCTATAATAAATAAATTCAACAATGTTAGCTCTTTTGTTTGTTTCCTCCAGCAAATCTTATGAGAAACGATTAAACATGAGCGTCACCAAATTGTGAGGTCAACAAAGGATCATAAGTACACATTACTATCACAATTCAGTTGACTTATTATTATCAGTATTTTTCAAACTTGATAGTTGAATATTTTTTGATAAGCAACAATGTGACTTATTTAATGAAGTTGTTTCTTTTGAAATTTCATAGATACTAGCATCAATGGAAAAATCTGTGTTATATTCAAAATCTATAAAAATTTTGCAAGATAAATCTGAATTAGATGTTGTACATTCAATTGAGACACTTCTAATAGATCCTTTCGTAACTACTATCTCTACACATTATCTGTAATGCCCCTATAAACTATTGACCCCCCAGCAAGCTGATAGAATTGACACATCTTTCATTTGTTGAATATTACTAAACTATGTTTTCTCATCGTGTTTGCTCAATCTGGATTTCGCAACTGATTTCATCATCTTATGCTGTGTTGACATCACGGATATCGGAATATACAGAGCAGTTGTATTTGTGTTTATAGCAAATTAATCTCTCTGCGTCATATAAGAAATCGCAAAATAATATTTTCCATATTTTTCGATAGATCAAATTTTTCCATTTGCAAAAACTACCAATTGCTATATAGATGTATATGTAACACTATTTTATTCTTGTAAATTTGTATCATACGTGAACGTATTATAATATGTATTAATTATAATACGTATTCATTTTCTACACTTGAAAAAGATATTAATAAAACCATACAGAATCGAGAAACTGCTTGTCGGTAAAACACAAAAGGACAAATATCGTCCTTAAATTAAATTGTCATTTAAATAAGACCTTTCTTCTGGTGAAATTAAGCACACTAACAAATAGCAAAAGTATGTCACTACGATATAGTATCTTACATTAATAACTGGTGAGTTTTTTTGTATATGTGCTCTATAAAGCTGAATAAATTACCGGGTGACCTCCAACAGTACAGTAACAGGCATTAGTTCCAGTCTATTCACGTGCAATTGATATTCACACACATTCAGTCATGGTTAAAATTTCCAGTGATACTTGAGAATCTTTCCACGTTCTTACAATTTAGCATAATTGATTTAGCATTTGGGCCGTTTAATTTTACTAAAAAGAAAAAAGCAAAGAAAGAACTAAGAAAATCTGCAAAATGTACCTCATGCACTTATGAAGAGACAATGCGCGTCATTGTAGGAGTGTGTGAATAAGTCGCAGGTGGAATTGACAAGAACAATCGACAAGAAAAAAAAGAGAAATCGAGAAAAGCATTGTTATTAAGGAAGCACTTACTCATATGTGTGTATCCCGTGTGAAGCGTTCGGCGTCTGTTCAGTGTCTTCTCAAGTCGAATAAACGTCTGTCCGTAACAAAACGTGCTTCGCTGTGCGTTCCAAAGCTCGAATGGTGCGAACGGCGACGCGAGCCAATGACGAACAACTGCCTTTGCCCGGAGGGGCTGCTGCTCGACCTATTATCTCTTGCTTCTTCCTGTAAAAAGGGGAGTAGGTAGGTGGAAGAGCGGGTATACTCGCAGAAAGACGACCTGCAAAAGAATGCCTATCTGAGACGAGGAAAAAGAATCCTTCACGCTCGATTATCATGCGATCGTCATTGTTATTGTAAACTGAGTGTGTGCACGCGTATGTAACAAATATGAAAATTATGCAAGAGCATAAATTACTAAATAGTATTTTGCGTCGTGAGCGACTTCCAAAACTAACTTTTCACGTTGCGATAATGCGAAAGTATCATCGTCGCATCTCCGAATGAATTATTCGATTTGGCAATACATGCGAATAGTATGGAGCTCACGTGTTATCTGGTCGTTATTTAAATCCACAGCAAATCCCGTGCACGGTGGACCTCTCAGTAATCTCACTTTATGTTCCAGACGAAGCAGTGGCAATAACGACGATAGAGTTCTAATCTTCAATGTAATTGACGAGAAAATGTGTTTACCCCACGGCCAGTATTTTTCCGTATCTATAGAAATCACGAATGATATCTTAAAGACATTAAACTATGTATTTACAAAAGAGTTGTATCTTAAAATAATCTACAGTAAAGAAGTGTCAATACCAAAAAAATTTCATCATGACATTTTTATCATATCGACGTTTTGTTTAAAAAGTTATTTATACATAAAATCTATAAGTACAGTAAATACAATAGCTTTGCTTTTCTCTTTAATTTTAAGGATAGCAATAGTTTTAACAATATTTCTTATTTTTATTGTATAATCAGCAACCCTTCATTATTAAATTACTTTTCATATATAATTAAATTACTTTTAAATTACTATTAAATTACTATTAAATTACTTTTCATATATATCTATAAATGTTGCTTCATATGTTTGTATATGAATGTATATAAAATTTTCAGTGATCTTCCCCTTCCCTCCACTCCATACATTTGAAGTGTTCCGGATTTTGGAATGAGAAACTTTTTACCTGAATCTAAACTATTTTACATACCTGATCAGAATGTATCTGTACGGTATTCTTGTCGTAGATGACTTCGGATCTTCGGGAAAACAGCTATTTGCGTATCGAAAGCCGTAGCAAGCCGAAGAGCGCAGGATTCGAAGAAAACAAAGTCCTGAAACAGATGTCGTGTAAACTTTCTCTTCCAATGAGGCGCATGATCTTTTACTCGAACATTTTCTGCTTTCTTGCGCGATTTTCTCAACTCCTCTTTATTATATCTTCTAGATACCTGGGTGTATCTGTGTTTCGAGAACAAAAAGCGTGACACGGCCGATTAACAAGACCAGATCTCGATAATCGCGAGGAAGCGTCAGACACGTGTTTGTTGGTCACCGAGGACGATACGATTTTACGTAAGGAATATTACTAGCGATCGCATTATCGTACGATAATAACGGATCCCCCTTCTAAGCCGTTTATCACGCCGAAATTTTTTATGTACACGCTGACTCGTTAAATATATTTAACGTTATCCATATCTATAGAGATTTGTAGAGAGAGAAAGATGATATTTTCGTCACGATTTTACGAAATGCCTTCGCTGCAATTGCCCTTACCGACCGACACGCTTATCCGCGTGATTTCGAGTAAAAAAGAATAATAGGCGATAATCATGGATCACTCGAGCCAATCACCCATTGGTGACGTTCCGTCATAGTGGGGACCGCGCTGAAGAAATGCATATACTCTGAAGACCGGAAAGACTTTAAACTCATTCAAATAGTAGACGTTAAAGCGGTCACTTGAATGGTGAGTTTTGATAACGCGTGAAGAGCAAGTATTACATTCTATCGGCTGGAGCGATAACTTCTGTTATAATTACCTCGTGTCCTTGAGCGTTCCATTGTAAGATTAAACGTGAACGTAAGAGAAGCTTATTTAATGTTAGGTTAGGTTAGATTAGATCATCGAATCGGGTCAAATTTTTTGTTGTAAAGAATGATTTCTAAGTTGTAATCTTGTATGAAAAAAATTGTTTGATTTAACTTGATTGCTTTACCTATCGATGTCTGCGATTCTGTTATATGATAATGCATTTACGTGAAATATAGATCGATGTCTTGATGATTGATGCTCTACAATATGTCGGCAACTACTTGTTGCTTCAGCAAAGGCATTTGCTCCATCTATTTCCTTTGTAGAATCTTTTCAAGTTATGTGTGTAATCATAAATGTGTGATATATAAAATTGATTCCTAAAGAGAGTATTTATACACTTATAACAATTGGAAGACTAAATTATAATTAATAAACATCAAGATGTTATTAACAAAATTGTATTCAGATGTATATTATACTGATATGCTATTCTTTTTTTGCAGCAAATATGTCTGGCGAATTTAAACTTGGCAAACTCATCAATGAGGGAAAGACCAAGAAGGTGTATGAACTGCTGGATGACCCTTCATTATGTCTGCTAATAAGCAAGGATCGTATTACAGCTGGAGATGGTGCAAAAGCTCATGATCTAGAGGGAAAAGCTGAGATCAGTACAATGACTACTGTAAAAGTCTTTAAATTGCTCTCAGAAGTTGGGCTTAAAATAGCATTTATTAAAGCTGGTGCTGCAAAATCTTTTGTAGCTAAAAAATGTGACATGATACCTATTGAATGGGTTACAAGAAGAGTAGCAACTGGTAGCTTCCTAAGGAGACATCCAGGTATATCTGAATATATATTCAGACTTATACAAATTTTTTTATGATTTACATAGTCTATTTTAAGATGACCTGTACAGGTCAGAAATTAGATAAATTTTGGTTGAAAAAGCTCCAATGATATCTAATCAATGAAAAATAATAGCATATATACAGCCTGTTATAAAATAATGCAATCAAATAAGTAAAAACTTGCAATTATGACTTATTTTCACTGAAAAGTATTAAATTTATTAGCCAAAAGATCCAAAAGTTTCAGTCCTTTCTCTCTCTCTCTCTCTCTCTCTCTCTCTCTCTCTCTCTCTCTCTCT
>NW_022639454.1:1173953-1218068 GCF_010583005.1 Odontomachus brunneus
TCTCTCTCTCTCTCTCTCTCTCTCTCTCTCTCTCTCTCTCTCTCTCTCTCTCTCTCAATTGGACTCCTTTCAGTGTTAAATAAATTTTATACTGTTGACTATGTAAATCGCAAGTTTTTACTTTTCTGATTACATCACTATACTTGTGTATAAACTTTTATTGTCCTCAAACAGGTCAGAGAGTTATCAATCAGGATACTCAATACATCTACAATTATTTTATAGGAGTCCCAGAAGGATATACATTCAACCCGCCTCTGCAGGAGACGTTTTTCAAGGATGATGCTAATCATGATCCGCAGTGGTCCGATCAACAAATCATTTCCGCCGGTTTCAAATTTGGTGGCGTAAAGATAACAAGAGATGAAGTGGATATCATGAAACGTACCGCTCTTGTTGTTTTTGAAATTCTTGAGAAAGCGTGGGCCACGCGTAATTGCGCTCTGATAGACATGAAGATCGAATTCGGTGTAGATACTAACGGTGATATTTTGGTTGCTGATATCATCGACAGCGATTCTTGGAGACTTTGGCCTGCTGGGGACAAAAGATCCATGAAGGACAAGCAGGTGAGAATTTTGTCGGCGCTTCTGTCCAACGTTGTGTTGCTCATCTAATCCGTTTGTCATATTTGTCTTTAGGTATACAGGGACCTGCGCGAGGTGAAGCCGGAAGATTTGGAAAAGGTAAAGATCAACTTCAAATGGGTGGCGAACGAATTGGACTATTGCCTCACACGACCCGATCCATTGATTGTCATACTTATGGGCTCAACATCCGACGAAGAACATTGCCGAAAGATTGCGAAACACGCTGCGGCATTAGGTGTAAGAGCGGAACTCCGAGTTTGCAGTGCTCACAAAAGCACTGAGGAAACCTTGAATATCATCGCCGAATATGAGAACTGCAAGGAAAAGGTATAACACTCAACGGCGCTTGTAATATTGGTCATAATTCGCGATAACGAGCACAGCTCGACCGGATAACTGTATCGAAACCCGCATTGACCCGTCGAAGTGGTCCGTTGCCTGATTATATATGTATATGTTTCAATCATGAAACTCATTACGATAAAAAGGAACCGATAGCCGTAGAAGGCTTATTTATTTCTGTTTATCGTAAATTTTTCTTATTTTTCTCTTTACCATAGGTGGTGCTCATAGCAGTAGCCGGTCGCAGTAATGGCCTGGGTCCGGTACTCTCCGGCAACACTACGTTGCCCGTTATAAATTGTCCACCTTTCAAGTCTGACAGTACTGCACGGGACGTGTGGTCATCGCTCGACCTCCCTTCAGGTAAATGTCGCAAACCGTCGTAATAAATATAATCTCTCTTTCGCGAAACCTAAAATCAATTTTATACTTACAGGACTTGGCTGTACGACAGCCTTGCATCCGGAAACCGCTGCAATCGCTGCAGCGCAAATTCATGCTTTGGACAATCATATTGTATGGTCTCGTTTACGGACAAAACAACTTGCGAACTACGTTAGTCTAAAGCGAGCAGACATTAACATGCGAATGCCGTGCACTTGAATTCTTTAACTTGATATATCATATCTATATAATGATATGTATAACTTGATATATTTCGTGTATGCAACACGTTAAGGTACAACTATGTAGTACGTTATAATGTACTATCACATATAATTGCTTTAAAGGACCGCTTTATCGTCTATTAATACAATATTTTTTTTTTACATATTAGAATATTCGTTTATTCGTCATTAGTATCATTTTTTTCAATTTAATTCTCCTACGTAATAATCAATGCAGCTTTATAGACCACACATATATTGACTGTGTACATATATACAGATTTATATACAATCCTACTCGGTTAAGAATATCAATATGATTGTGCCATAGATCGCAATACAAGCGAGTTTTATCGCATATCAATGATCACGTTAGCTCTTTTTATATATACCCTATTGTTACTGATTCTGGTGATACTATATTGGTTCCAAGTATGTAATATTCATCTGTTTCCATTTGAACAAATTTTCGAATAATGGAACTCCACGTAAAATTGAGGTTAGATGCTGTATTGCGTCTGCAACGAGAAGAAAAAATACGAAAAGATCAGAGAAAAGATCTCTATACATGTATACGATCGTATATAAATATACATAACATACAGAGTTCCAGTATGAGATAGTATAATAGATAGTAGATAGATGGAATAATACGAACTATGCGAATAATTGAATACGATATACTATACGCAAGAAATAAATTTGAAAAGATGTAAAGTATAAAATCCTATAGTATGCATATGATATCTCGTTTAAAAGCAAAAAAAATTTAGACTGTACTCGGAATTACATACGATTGTATCATATAACTGATACATATTACTGCACAATATACGATACGATTATTAGCGTATTTACACACATATATATACTTACATATATTCTTTTATATACATTTGAATAAAAAATATATTGCGTCTTAATGTATGTCGTATTATCGCCATCAACATCCTTGATTTTGGCTCGCTAAGGCTTCAATCTCAGCTACCTCTTTCGGGCAATTTTTCGTCAAGACTTCTGCTCCATTCTCTGTTACCAAGATATCGTCCTCTATACGAATACCCAGCCCGTGAAAGTGTATTGGTGCATAAGGATTATTTGGGCTTACGTATACGCCTGGTGTGACATGGAGATATATGTGTAAATTAATTTAGAAACTGTCCTGAACGCAGATATCACACTTTGAATCATACCTGGTTCTATCGTTATTATCATTCCAGGTTGTATCTGTATGTTTCTGGGTATTTTTCCATTGTCATGCACATCCATTCCCAGATAATGACTGACGTGATGCGGGCAATACATATATGCGGCAGCCAATACTTTGTCCTCGCTAAAGTTGCTTGGTATCAAGCCGATATCTTGCAACTTCTTTCCTAGGAGTGCGCACATGCGCTGAAATGTGTTATCTAGCGATGGCAAATTTTTTAGGTTCTTTATTAAATCCTTTTGCACGTCGAGTACTAGTTCGTAGAGAGCTTTCTGTTCCGGTGTAAATTTACCATTGATCGGCCACGTTCTCGTTATGTCGGATGAGTAACCATGGTACTCACAGCCTGAAAATACAGACAAAGATACAAAAGCAATTTTTATTGGGAAACACAAACTGCACATAGCAGTAGTGATTCTATGTCTTTGCTCCATTGTTCATGCGTACCTGCATCCATCAAAACCAAATCGCCACTTTGAATAATTTGATTATTACTAATATAATGTATTGTGTTTGCATTTTTGCCTGCTGCTACAACAGGAGGATACGCCAGATGTTCAGCTCCACGCATACGACATTCATAGTCTACAGTAGCGAATAACTGATGTTCGCTCATCCCTGGTCTTGAAAACTGAATTGTTTTTTGAATAGCTTTAGAAGCTATTTCACAGCTTTTGCGCATCAAATCAATCTCACAAGCACTTTTTATCAAGCGAGCCTGATGAAACAGGGTCTTAGGGGAAGCAAATATTTGATTGTCTGTCAATTTGATCAACTGACACAGTTTCTTATGTAAAACTGGTTGGACAACATCAGCATGATCGTACCAAACAATAGACTTTTCATCCTTCTGTAGGAATGAGGTGAGGAATTGGTCAAATTGTGTGACAGGCAGCGCGTAATCTGTGCCAAACATCTCAGTTGCCATATCAACACCAGTTCTTGGACCGTCCCATAATTCCGAATGCTGGTCTTTTGGTCTCACAAATAAGACAGATGAGAATTTATCTTCTTTGCATATGAGTACTAGGATGCTGTCTGGTTCTTGGCATCCAGAAAAATATAAGAAGTCTGTATTTTGTCGAAAGACATATGGTATTCTATCAGACATATAGACTTTAGATGATGCAGGTATAACGATGACTTGCTGCCTATTTTTAGCGCAATTCTCTTGCACGATACTTTCTACTAATTTAGAACGACGTCTCTTGAGTTCCTGGAGTGATACACCTGGTATCACTTCTCCATGTTTCACCAAGTGAGGATGCGTCAACGGTGTTGGTTGTCCATACATAGTGTGTGAAGCGGATTTACGTGTACATTCCTGCGGCGTTGGATCGCTCTTAGTTGTTGTTCCCACTGAAAACTGTGCTAACAATTGATAACCTAAAATTGCAACATATTGACGTGATGAACATTGTCTTTTCAAGTACATAAAATAGAATATTAAATTGAAATAAGTAAAATATTATAAATATATATAAAATTAATATATATAAAATTAATATATATAAAATTATATATAAAATTATTATATATAAAATTATTATATATAAAATTAATATACATATTAAATTCAAGATCATAAATTTCTAATTGTATTAATGATATATCTTCTGTTAAAGAGAGCTTTTGAATACAACGCGGAATTAATGTTACCAAATACTTACCAAATTTACTCGGATTATATTTTAGTGAATGTTTTACGCTATTAAACATATTTCTTTTGCAAGACTTGTAACTTTCGTTGATTCTGCGAGCTAATTAATTTATATTTTATTTACAACGAATACTATGACAGTTTGCGGTATTTAATGTAAAACATAACCTACTACAAAAAGATAAACAGGCAACGCTACTTATTGGCTATCTTGATGTTCTTTGACAATCTTTGACTAGAGACCCTCAAACAGAGACTGGCCAGTGGCCCGAAAAATGGCAGCAATAAATTGTGTGAGCTGGTGAGGGAGTGCGTGATCTATTAAATGTGTGCGTATGTATCGATCTGAGGCTCGATTCTTGATAGTATGCGTATGTAGCGTGTTCGACTGGCCCTGGGGCTCTCTCTCTCTCTCTCTCGATTCATGACGGTATGCGAATGAGATACGCATGCGAAAATGTATAGTTCATGTTACGTATACTATAGATTTTCGCATGCATATCTCATTCGCATACCGTCACGAATCGGGCCCCTGCAACATCAATTGTAATGACATGTAACATGATATTTCATCATTTTAATCACGAAATTTAACATCACATAATGTAAAATGAACAATTAACAACTATTACACTTGCACACATTTATATATATATATACATATATATATATATATATATATATATATATATATATATATATATATATATATATATATATATATATATATATAAATAAAACTTATAACAACAATACAAGTAATCTCTATTTATTAAAATTATCTAATATTATATAAATATATATATATTTTTTTTAACTAATTATTTATTATATTACCTGAATAATATATATATAATATTTAATTGTTTTTTTATTTCTTTCGATATTACATAACGTGTGATTATTATTGATTATATATAATATTTTCAAGAACATACATTATACATTTTAAAGAATATACATATATATTGTTGTATGATTATTTATCATCATTAGGTAAGCGATAAACTATACATTCGCAGAGTGCAACAATATCTCAATTCATATTTTATGCCCGTTCGCGCTTGGTGAGCACAGCTCCATATTGCCGCCATTTTTCGGGCCATTATTCTGTGCGCCAATCACGTGGAGACTCCCCCCAATGGCCAGCCTCTGGCTGCGTTCCGTTATTTACTACAAGTACTGTCAGTACTACTAACAGCATTCCTAAATAGGTTACAGTGCACTACGAAAGCACTTCGACGAGTTTGTGACGTCATAAATTTTGATGTCACTTCCTGCTGTGGCTACTGCAGCTGGAGAGGTAAAGCAGTAGCAGTAAGGTGGTGCGTCCCCATTTATCACTTTGCAGCACCTCGACGGTGTTCGAAGTTAAAACGGAACGCTAGAAC
This sequence comes from Odontomachus brunneus, assembly GCF_010583005.1. Taxonomy (NCBI): domain Eukaryota; kingdom Metazoa; phylum Arthropoda; class Insecta; order Hymenoptera; family Formicidae; genus Odontomachus; species Odontomachus brunneus. The sequence continues at coordinate 1,179,755 of NW_022639454.1, forward strand.
TAGAAGTATACTTTCATAACATCATAGTATCAGTACTCGCAGTAAATAAAGGAACGCATCCTCTGTTTGGCTGCGTTCAGATTCCTCATCCGGGTACACTCTATTACTAGAAACACTATGGCTGCGTTCGGAAACGTTATCCAAGTGTACCCGTTACGTTGGAGTGAGCGAGATACAAGAGTGAGATAAAAGAGAAGAAAAGTACTCGAATGACCCAGGTTTATGGTTCCTGCACACAGGACGCGGTAATGCTTGCCGCACAGCGGAAGTCCACGCGACAGCCAATCAATATGTTGTTTTTCCGTAAGAGCTAGAAGGTTATTACAGAAAGCAGCATATTGATTGGCTGTCGCGCAAACTTCCGCCGCGCAGCAAGCATTACCGCGTCCTGTCTGCAGGAGCCATTACTATAAAATAGTTGCGCAATTAAAATTACGTATACGCAAAATTGTTAAGAATAAAGAGACCCTGGGCTTTTATTCTTGAAATAGTTGCGTATATGTAAGTTTTACTGCGCAGCTATTTTATGGTATGATTAAACCTGCGCAGTAAAATTTACATATAGGCAACTATTTCAAGAATAAGGACCCAAATCAAATATCGACCAATGGCAGCGTTAGGATATTTAAACCCAACATTCTCAACACACGTCATTGGTTGCGTTCAGCAGAGAAAGCTGCTTTGCAACTGTTGTAAAATTCGTGAATCTGATTAGTACATGCTCTTGGATTCAACCAAAATTAAGAACATACTGCAGTCAGATTCACGAATTTTACAACAGTTGCAAAGCAGCTTTGTCTGCTGAACGCAGCCAGTGGCCTGGTTTACATGCACCTGATACGCGTACTAAATAGTAACTTTCTATTAGATAATCTTAATATCGGCGATATATATAAACAACGATATATATAAACAACATTAAGCTGATATAATACTCATCAAGAAAACGTATTGTATTGATTGAATGCGTTACCGTTGATATGCATTGTCAATATTAAGATTATCTAATAGAAAGTTACTATTTAATACGCGTATCAAGTACACGATGTAAAGCAGGCCATTGGGTGCGTTCAGCGAACTCACAGTTGCACAACAGTTGAGCAATTCGTCAATGTAATTGGTCTAGATTTAAGGATCTAACAGTAAGAACCAATAATCGCTGATTGCTCACTGAGCGCTTTTTCCGTTGAACGTGTCCATTGGCTGCATTCAGCAGACTCAACAGTTGCACAACAGTTGAGTAATTTGTCAATGTAATTGGTCTAGATTTAGGGATCTAATAGCAAGAACCAATAATCGTTGATTGCTCACTGAGCGCTTTTTCTACTGAATGCGCCCATTGACGGAAGCGCTAATGACATCGGTGCATATGATTGGTCGCGTGCCTGACAGTAGCTGGTGACTGCTTACGTAAATGGCATAAGTATGTTTGTGTAAGTGTCGCGTTTAAAGCGCCGTAATCAATACGTGCGTGCTGTGTGTACGATATGCACCGGTCACGATCTACAAGATGCACAAGGATGTATATGTGTAAACAGTACGAAAAATGAAACGAACGTTCGATGAAGTCGTTCGAAAGATAGATCGAACACTACGGCGCGTTAAACCTACGGCAAAATGGCAAACTGCCCGTGTCAGTGGTTTTGACAGATCGTCATTGCATCGAGACGACACGCACACACACACACACATACACACTACGTACGCACGACACGACGATCGCAAATGATGTTCGCACGTGCGTGTTCGATTACTGCGCTATCGTGCGAATACTGGCGACACTAGTGTAGTGGCAATCGGTAGGTAATCGAACAGACGATCGTACCGGATCTCTGTTGGGACTGCGGCAGGTGTGATAAGTGTATACAGCGTGTGTGTAGGTGTGTGTGCGTATGTTATGTGTATGTCAAAATAAAGAGACATTCGAGTGTCATAACATTCGAGAAACTCTTCAATTTTAATCAAGGTGGATCAACGGCGATGGATGTTTACACAGATGATGAGAAGCAATTAGAGGACGAAAGAAACAAAACGAGTGAAAACTTTCGGGTGAGAAGCCGTACTCCGTGCCAGTTGCTAACCTTCCGAGCGAATTCTGTGCTGTGAGATTCACCCAGCCGTCTTGAAGCTCACAGGAGGAACCACTCTCTTTTATCACACCAAAATCACGTCCGGCCGAAAACTCGACTCAATGAATAATTAATACTTAATTTCAAAACAACGTTTTCTATTTATTGATCCGATGAGAGATTAATAGGCGTCTGATAATAGAAAGAAGGAAGAAAGAAGCGATTATACTTAAGATAACTGTTACTTATAATTATATCTCAGTGTAATCTGCTTGATTATTTATGTCTGCGTTGATGAATGGCTGTATACTGGGAAACCATAGGAGGAATACACACATGATAGATAAAATGAGTAGCCAATTAAATATAACAGTTAGACCAGATATAAGGTTGGATACGAAGTGGTTGAAGACTGACTTACAACGATTCCTTTACCGTGATGGATTGGCTGAGTTGTGGAATGAGATGGTACGGGATGGAGAAATTGTTGGTTCCTTCAGCGATGGCCTGATCAATTCTGCAGGAATTGTAGCAAAGAAGAGTATGTACAGACCATACCTGGATGTTAGACAAATAAATATATGTTTAGTTTATAATTTTTGAATGAAAACTATCTTGTAATATTATCTATTATTTGCACTATTTGTTCCACTTGTTATTTACTTTATTTATAATTTGCACTTTTTAGTATATTCTCATTTATTGCTTTATTGCCTTATTGCTATTTTACTTGACTACTGTAATGAATATTAATTTTTTTCATAAATATTCTCTAAGGTGATAATGGGCGTTATTATTGTGGTATGAAAGTATTATCTTGTTTGTGCTGTGATGGAATCTGTGGTCCACAACATGGTTGTAATTGTATTCCTTGCCAAAAACTCGATGAAGAGGAAGCGGCAAGAACAACAGCATTGGTTGAGAAAACTATACCTGCCAAGCGGATAATAGAGTCGTGGCTATGGGGGCCACCACCATGTAAACATATTCATATTCATATGCAGATTATTAGTTTATTTTAAATGCTTTACTAGAGTCATCAAGTGAATTTCCACACAAAAAATATCTTAATACCTGTCACACACATATTTATGTTGTATTAGGTTTAAATTTATATACATGTTTATACTTATTTTTCTCTTTTTTAGCACTTGTTGACTTGAGAAGCTGTATCGACTTGTCGATAAGGGAACAGCGAAAGTTGTGTTGCGAGGTCGCAAATAGTACATTATCCGCAACACGTTTGAGACAACGATTAATAGTTGCTCGAAGATACTTCACCGCTTTGTCTCGTCATAAGCCGCAAGAGATCAAGGATACCTCGAATTTACCAAAGCCTGTCGGGAAATTACAGAAAACGTATAAGTCGCAAAAATCCATCAAATATCATGTGTCAACTTTTCTAAATTATTTGTTTTGTCATGCACATTGCATGTCATATTGATGCAATTGTATGTCGAGCTTCTTTAGAGTACATTGTCTTTTTCCTATTTTATTTAAAATGTAAAACTTGTGTCGTTAGCGTAAACACTAGTATAAAAATTTTTCTGTAAATTTCAGGCCAAGACCTAACGAAAAGGCGACCCTAGGATTAGCGCGCGTGGGTTCACGCGCCGCATTGAATTTTTCCTTCGCGTACTTGAGGAGAGCCTGGCGATCCGGAGAAGACGTCGAGTTCTGTAGTGAATTGCTGACTGAATCATTGGAAGCGTTACAATCGTTACCCGAGGCGACTCTCTTCGACGAAAGTAACGTTTCCCAAATCTGGTTAGAGGTCGTAGAAAGATCAGCCAAATTTTTGAGACAAGTTGTTACCGGGTATATGTCGCTTTTACAATTGATAATTATTTGTAGCCAAATACACATACGATAAACACAGAGGTCATATTTGTTCTTAGGGAAGTAACTACCGGACGGTCATGGCGTCCTGTGCCATTGTCGGATCAACACACGGCGCTTTGTCTGTTACTGGAACTAGTAGCGCAAAGAGCTACTCTCTCTAGTTTATTGGACTCTGTGGTTTTGTTGTTACACCTCAGCAGTAAACACAAGAATCAAGATAATAGAGTGACGCCGCCCGGGAGTACAGCGCCGCTTGTCCCATTGTTGCGACGACTGAATATAATCCCGGCGACCAAGTCTCGCAGACATCTCGACGAGAACATTACGCCAGGACCCTGCGAGGTTTTACTGAAGTACCTACGATTGCCAGACGACGACGCCGTGTCTGTTGACTTGAGAAAAGCCGCGGTTATTATAATGTGCAATCTCAGCAGGCTGGCTGCTCCTCTCTTACCACCTGTCAGCGCCGAGTGCGGATTTCCAAGGAACGGAGGCGGCGGACAGACATACCAAGAAGTATTAGCTTGGGGCGGCGTGAAGTTCGGAAACGGGTCCGCTCCATTTTACTGCGACGCTATCGCTGAACTGGGGATAAAGCAATTGTGCTGCACCGAGCGAGCGTTACTGATATTATCCTTGAGCGGGAATGTTTACATCATGTATTACGGGTCGGAGACTCAGTATCCGCAGAGGGTGCATGGCTTCTCCGACAAGCCTGTCACGATAATCGCGTCTCATTCGGATGGCAAACATTACTTGGCATTGACGCAAGACGGTTGCGTGTATTCCTGGGGAAACGGAGACGGCGGTAGACTCGGACACAACGACGACGTCTCGCACGACGAGCCGAAGCTGATCGAGGCGCTTATGGAGAAAAATATCGTGTTCATAACATGCGGCAGCACGTATTCGGCGGCATTGAGCGCCAGTGGCGAATTGTACACCTGGGGAAGAGGAAACTATGGCAGACTAGGCCACGGTAGCAACGACGACGTCACCTTTCCGACTTTGGTGGCGACGCTCAAGGGTCACATGGTCGTGCACGTGGCTTGCGGTAGCGGTGACTCTCAGACTCTGTGTGTCACCGCTTCCGGCATAGTTTTCTCTTGGGGCGATGGTGATTATGGTAAATTAGGCCGTGGTGGTTCAGATGGTTCGAAAACACCGAAAATCGTCGATAAGCTGCTGGACATTAACGTAGTGAAAGTATTCTGCGGTGGGCAGTTCTCCGCGGCATTGACTGCTCGCGGAGAAGTGTACACGTGGGGTAAAGGAGATGCTTATCGTTTGGGTCACGGTAACGAGGAGCACGTTAGGTATCCTAAACTGATCGAATCGCTGAGAGACAAGAAGATCAAGAACCTGTCTGTGGGTGGTACACATATATTAGCACTAACAGAAGATCAATTCGTCTACGGATGGGGCAGAAATGACTACGGTCAAATAGATCCCACGTTGGGTCCCGTCGTATCCGAGCCTTCTCTGTGTCCCACGCTATCCTCGAAGAACGTCATCGGCTTGGCGTCGGGACCGACTCAGAGTTTCGCCTGGTGCATGTCAGCGTGGTCAGGCGGTGCCAACAGAGTGGCTTTCGTCGTGGACATATGCGAGGAGACGTTTCAGCTGCTCGACACGCTTCTGGCTAAGTCCTGCGAAGGTCTTCCTGGCATCAGACCGCCCACGCAGGACCGTGAGTGCCTGGCAGTAGCTACGTTGAATTTGCTGCGTCTGCAGTTGCACACTATGCTGACGCACAATATCGACGCCAAGTCCGTCGGACTTGCCGCTACCAGTACGTTGTTGAATTCTCTGAAGCAACGTTGTGTTAATTTGGCAAGTGCGATCGGAATCTTAGCGACGATACAGGAAGCGGCGCAAGCAGTTCTGCAGACCGGCTGGAGCATACTATTGCCGACGGCGAACGAGCGTGCGAAAACGTTGTCCAGCTTTCTGCCGAATACTCTTAACAACGTAGAGCAGTCCAGTTCGGCGAACAACAACGGCCAGCGATTTATGGCCGACTTATTGGTGTCCAGTCTCATGGCGGACGGTGGTTTGGAGCTGGCGCTGAAGGCTGCGATCAAAGCGGAAATCGCCGACATGCCGGACGAAAAGGACTTCCTTATCGATGTCGGCACGTCAAACGTCGTGAAAGCGAAAAGCGAGACGAGACAGGCGATGAAGGACGGCTTCAATTCCGGCAAAAATATCACGACTATCTCGTTGCTGCAATTGATACAGCAGCTCATACGAAACGGCACGTGCATCACTCAGTCTAGACTTCAGCAAGGCTCGTCGCAGTTGCAGATTGACCGGAATGAGCACTTGCGCAGATTCGACAACTCGCCCAGCTTGAATCTCCTGCTGCGCTTTCAACGTCTGCTGATCGCGCAGGTATACGAGTGCATAGCGCGCAAGTCACGCACTGAAGATCTGCACGATCAGGAGATGATGGGCGCGGAGTCGCTGCTGAAGAAATATATCGCGCAAATTTGCGACCATGCGACCGAAACGTTGCCATTAGCGGCTGAAATAGGCGGTCGTTCTGTCAAGGACTTCGTCTCGGTCGCCAGCATACTGAAGAGCGACATCATCAACGTGCTGCTGTCCGAGCTGGTGATATGCTTGATACTACTGCAAGTGGACTGTCCCATGCTGCTGATTGACATGAACTGGATGGAGGTGATTACGCCGATATTGGATGCATTGGACTACTTCGTCCGGCTAGCACCAACGATGGAGAAAAATGAGGCGGACGACTTGTCGTGGCCGGGCATCATCGCGCCACAACACAGCAATAAGATCTCCACCCAGGAGGAGCCATCGCTGGTTCGCTGGGCAGATCTGGAGAATCACAATCGCGACGGTGGTCTCTGGGTTGTAGTGAACAACAATGTTTACGACATACAAGATATTAAACACGAGGGCTCCTGGTCTCCTTATGAGATGCTGCAGAGGTACATTGGACGGGACGAAAGTACGACGCAAGCCGGTGCGCCTTACGGTCCGTTGTCACCACCTCGTGGCATGATGGATTCCTGCTTCGTCGGTCATTATTCCCAAGCCGAGCCCGACGAGAACGCACGCATCACAATCGAGATGACCGATGTCTGCTCATCTCTTTTGGACACGGAGAGATCCTTGGGATTCTTACTGGGTTTACACTCTTACAGGATGCGGCAGAGTTTAGCGCTACAATCGGCGGAGGAGGAGGCCGGCGTGTGGCTGAGCGCGAGTTTCCTGCGGGGTGGTTTGCAGGTGTTGCAACCGCCAAATCCGTACGAGGAGGAAAAGGACGAGGCGAGAAGCAACACGTCGACCGCCGCTAATTCGCCCACAGAACCACCGCTGCCGATACACACGAAGAACGAGCAACAGAAGGAAAACGATGATCGAACGGTCACGTTTATACAGGCGCTAGCGGAGGCGCATAAGACCGACGACAGTCATGTGCGTGCGTTCTTGACGATAATCGACCGGCATCAGAAGACTGACAATGTATTCTCGCACGCCGACTTTTACGTCGATCATCCCGTCGAGGAGATTAGTCGCGCTTTGTTAGCTGTGATTATAAAGCACCTCGGTTTAGGTCAACAAGCGCTTACGCTGGCCGAGGAAGAGCTGAGAGTCGCCAACAGCGTGAAATTAACCGCTCCATTGGCTGACATAATGCGAGCGATTTATCAAGCCAAGTGGAATTTGGTGCGGACCAGACAGCAGCAGAACAGAAGCTACAAGGAGGTCTGCGCGCCCGCACAGGAGAGATGCAAGTTTCTCCTGTACGAAGTGAGGCCCGCAACCAGTTATGAGGTAAAAGGGCTTGAGGATCTCAAGCTGTTGCATACTGATTCCAGATTCAAAAGAGCTGTTCATATGGTGATCGCGGATATCCGGAAAAACAAAGCTTCACCGGGCGGTGGCGGTAGCAAGCCGGAAGACATTTTGAACGCGTCGATACAGAATGCCAAAACGAAGAACAAACCGGATGAAGACATAACTTCTTCTAAAGAAGGATTGACCGCTGCGACTTCTTCCGCCAAATTGGAGGACATATTGGATATCAAGAACAAAATCATGCAGATGACTGAGAAGATTCGCTACGAGCCGGTGCAGTGGGCCACCGCTGATTACAACAGCCTGACGACGAACATCATCAACTTCGTCATGAATAACGGCATCGGCGGCGACGTCGAGACGTTGAGACGCGCGATGTACTGTCAAATGCAGCGCGCCAGAGTACGGGAACAGGGTATCTCGATGATGCGCGAACTCCTGAAGAAGGATTACCTGATCACGTCGGTAAAGTATTCCATGTTGAACGGCTGGTTGGGCCTGTCATATGAGAACAAGTCGCTCAGCGACGGGATCATGCATTGCTTGTACGATATCCAGTTGACAACTCCTTATCAAAAGTCTAAGGTCATCCTGGCGGAAGCTGAGGTAATTTCATGGGCGATCCAGGCTTTACGGGCGTACGTCGTGCAAGCGGAGTTACCGAATAAACAAAAAATCAGCGGAAAAAGCAGCTTGAATCAAGGAACTTACACGTGGCTGCGAAAATTGCCGAGAGCACGGTTCCTGCTAACTATCCTCGGCATGCTGACCAATTATCAGTGCGCCAATAAGGTCGGATTGCTCATCAACTCAGGTCTATTATCGAGTATCCTGACTTTGTTGCGGCAAATCGGACCGTCGTCGGCGAACTTCTGCGAAGCTGGCGAAGACCAAGGACAGCAGGGTGGCGGCGGTGATGCGTCGAAAGTGAAAATTGAGACCACGGCGATTTACGAGGATACCATACAGAGGAGTAAGCCACAGAGCGTTCAACTTAGCGGCATGGAGTTGGCAGCGCTGATGAAGATCGGCACGCGAGTTGTGCGAGGAATCGATTGGAAGTGGGGCGACCAGGACGGTCCACCGCCTGGCGAAGGTAAAGTGATCGGCGAGCTCGGTGAAGACGGCTGGATAAGGGTGCAGTGGGACAACGGAGCGACGAATTCGTATCGTATGGGTAAGGAAGGCAAATACGATCTGAAATTAGCCGAGCCGCCGACACCTCCTGACGACGACAACGACGAGATCGACAGCGATTCTCCGGTCGATGCTGACAATCTTGAAAACGCCAATTCCCGTGGACAAGAACTATATCCAACGACTTGCCTGAAGTCGGCGTCGACAACTTTGTTGCGGATAATTCTACTTTCGTGTGGCATAGAAGCGGACAAAGTGCCCACAACCTCTATCAAAATTTTGGCATCGACGTTGCACGGTATAATATCCACCGCGAATAAAACTGGCGAATCAAACACATCTGTCCAATTGGCGAGACAACATCATGAAACTTGGGCTACTTTTGGTCTATTGAGAGCGATCGCGAGGTCCAAACAGTTGTGCAAGTCTTTGAGTTCGCAAGCATGGCTGGATTTTCTGTTGAACATCGTTTTAGACGAAACCAAACCCGGTCTTGAGAAGCAGATCATGGTGATGAGACTGCTCGCGGCTGTTTTACCCTCATGGGCGGTGGAGAGAGATCTGAACGACATGAGGCAGTTGTTGGAAAGAACTTTTGAGATCCTAGGTCAAGTGGCGCTCGCTTGCGACATCGCTCCTGGCGCTGAACTTCACTCAAACAAATGCCGCATGTCGCTGACCGCCTCGTACAGTTCCACCGTGGCGGAAGAGTTAATATGGCTCATTAGACTTTTACACGGTCTGCCTGGCTGGAACACGATCATCAATCGATTCCTCACCTCGAAATTATCCTTGACAGCAGAACTGCTGAGCGACGGTCCGCTGATTCATATCCAGATGAACGAGAACGACGGTGAGAACAGTCTGAATATCCAGAAGACAGTGATGGCGACTCTCGTAGTCATCGGTGGTTTAGACAGCAGAATTAGAATCGGAGGTTTGGTGAATTATGAGAACGAGTTGGCTATAGTCTGCAAATTCACGAAACGTTCGAAACTGGTTATACAGTTGAGGGACAACGGCAGAGTGCGGAAGATAGTTCCGTTTTATGCGGTGAAACGTATCACTGAGAAATTCCAACTAGACAGAATGGCCTTGACGGAGCAGCTGATATCCACTTGGGCCACTTTACTTTTAGGTACTACTTCCGGCATCGACAAACGGCCTGGCGGAATGCCTATGATCGCTGGCGTCGTTAACTCTTCGATATTGCGTACTCAACAGCAGCAGCTCGCGGCCTTGAACGCTGGTAAAGCTATGCTCGCCTATCAGTCGAAATTGCGGAGGATCTTCAAATGTCCGTTGAACAACGACGTCAACGATGACGACCGTCATAAATGTACGCTTCTGCAAGAGATGCTGTTGCGCGCGACGAAACCGCAACCGCTGAAACCGATATTCAAACGTAGAGAAATCGAAGAGGCCGCTTTAGCGGTCTCCCAGTACTTGGCGTCTGAATTGAGACACACACCCATTCAACGCACTGCGATGGCTTCGGATCCGACTACGCCTATATCCGAATGCTCGTTGATCTCGTTGACGTCGAGTCAAAAGAGACACTGCAAGAGATTGCAAGACGTGGTTACGAGAAGAAGTTCCACAGCGGCACCGGTAAGTCCCCTGGTAGCTCAGCTAGTCGAGATGGGTTTCCATAAGAAGAGCGTCGAAGTGGCGATCAAAAGTCTCAGCGTCGGCGAGCAAGGTAGTGTGACGGCCGAAAGCGTGGTAGGCTGGTTGTTGGAGAATCCGGATACCGTTCTCAGTGACACGGAGACCTTGTCCAGTCCGGAAGGATTGACGGACATCGACGACTCGATCAGCGAAGACATGGACGACTCACCGTCGGCACAAGAAACTGCCTCCATAGGCGGCGCACCACCGCCAACGTACATGAAACGCTCAGACTTCTTGTCGGTGGACGAATACGCGATCTACGTGCGCGACAACGTAGTGCCAGGCATGTTGGTGCGATGCTGCAAGAGCTACGAGGAGGTGGAATACGGGGACGTTGGCCAAGTGGTAAAGATTGACCCGGAAGGTCTGCATGATCTCAATGCGCAAGTCGCATGGCAACGCAGGGGCAGCATGTACTGGGTGCGTTTCATTCACATAGAGTTGCTAGGTCATCCGCCGTCCTTACCGGGACCACCTACATTGAAAGTTGGCGACAAGGTACGCGTGAAGGCGTCGGTGGCTGTGCCGAAGTATAAGTGGGGCTCCGTGAATCATCACAGTGTCGGCATTATCACGGAAATCATTAATAACGGCAAAGAAGTGTACGTGGACTTCCCACAGCAGGTAGCGTGGACCGGCTGCGTCGCAGAGATGGAGAAAGTACCGTCCTGTCATCACTCTGTCATCTGCAATTCGTGCTGTTTGTCGCCGATCTCCGGACCCAGATTCAAATGCAAGTATTGCGACAACTATAACTTGTGCGAGAATTGTTTCTACACGAAGCGATCGCATCGACACGGCTTCAACAGGATCGCAGAGCCCGGTTCCGCGGCGGTCTATGCTGGCAAGCCGGGAAGGTACCATAGGCAAGATCTGACAGAGCCGTCTCTGATCGAAGATTGGTCCAAATGCATCAGAACTCTGAGCGTATCCTCGCGAGAGAACTGGGCGACGCGATTGGTAGATGGATCTGGCAAATATTGGCAAAGTTGCGGTTCGCAAGGTAAACATTGGATTCGTTTAGAAATATTGCCCGGGATCCTGATACACTCCCTGAAGATCATCGTGAATCCGCAGGATAGTAGTTATATGCCCTCCGTTATGACTGTCAGTGCAGGTGATAACTTCGTCAGCTTGGTGGAGTTGACCACGATAAGCGTGCGTCACTCGGATACGAGCGTCACGCTATTGCAGGACATGAAGGAGTATTACCCGTGCGTCGAGATAGCGATCAAACAATGTAGAAACGGCGGCATAGATTGTAAAATACACGGTCTGCGTATCGTTGGACACAAAAGGATGTTCGAGAATCAACTGACAACCTCGGTATCTTTTCTCGCGTCAGATTGGGAGGTTCTGCAAGAGCAAGTGACGGCACAACGCGGCACCGACGCGGCAACGCCGCCCCAGCAATCAGCTGTCTACGTGTGGGGATTGAACGACAAAGACCAGCTGGGAGGTTTGAAAGGATCTAAAATTAAAGTACCGGTGTATAGCGAAGTACTGTCGAAGTTGAAGCCTATTCATATAGCCGGCGGCAGCAAAACTCTCTTCCTCGTCAGTCAAGAAGGTAAGCTGTACGCTTGCGGAGAAGGAACAAATGGCAGATTGGGTCTAGGAGATGATAACAACGTTTGTGAGCCGAAACCGATACCTTTCCTAAGTCAGTATGTGATCAAAAAGGTGGCAGTGCATTCAGGCGGGAAACACGCATTGGCGCTCACCCAGGAAGGCAAAGTGTTCTCGTGGGGAGAAGGCGAAGATGGCAAGCTGGGGCATGGGAATTGCACGACGTTGGATAAACCGCGACTGATAGAGTCACTGAAGTCAAAGAGGATTCGTGACGTCGCATGCGGATCCGGTCATTCAGCGGCAATCGCGAGTAACGGTGAGCTCTACACCTGGGGCTTGGGTGAATACGGTAGATTGGGCCACGGTGACACCGCGACGCAGATGAAGCCGAAGCTAGTGCAAGTATTGAGCGGACAAAGAGTAATTCAAGTGGCATGTGGCAGTAGAGACGCGCAAACAATGGCCTTGACGGCTGACGGTTGCGTGTACACCTGGGGTGATGGAGACTTCGGCAAACTTGGCCGAGGTGGCAGCGACGGTTGTTATACACCCTTGTTAGTGGATCGGCTAAACGGCCTGGGAGTCGTTCAAGTGGAATGCGGTGCACAATTCTCTCTCGCCTTGACGAAGTATGGTGAGGTATGGACTTGGGGAAAGGGAGATTATTTTCGTCTAGGTCACGGTAACGATCATCACGTGAGAAAGCCCACGTTGGTCGAGGGTTTGCGAGGGAAGAAGATCATTCATGTAGCTGTCGGAGCGCTACATTGTCTCGCGGTGACCGATACGGGTCAAGTATACGCGTGGGGCGACAACGATCACGGACAACAAGGGAACGGTACCACGATCGTCAACAGGAAACCATCACTGGTACATGAGCTGGAAGACGCGAGAGTGAACAGAGTTTCTTGCGGCTCGAGTCATAGCATCGCTTGGGTGTTAGTGGATCAACCTACCAACGGCAATCAGGAACCAGTCACGTTCCAGACAGCGAGAGATCCTTTAGGTCAAATGTGTCTGGGTCTGGGCAATGCAGCAGAACAGAATGGCGCCGTTGCCACGACTAGCAATACCGTCGCTACGAGACCGTCACTTGCCAGTATAATACTCTCGTTGGAGAGCAACGTCGCCAAACAGCAAGCGTTACAGCATGTAATAAATGCCCTTCTCATTATGCAGGCACGTACGGCGATAGTGACGGCCTTGCAGAGTCACTCAACCTTAAACGATCGCGCTTCTGCGAAGCACACGCCGATACCACCGGCGACAACGGACGTAGTGCCACCGTCGGAAAGTGTCATGACCTCGAGCACTGAGCACGCAGTTTATCAGAACGTCGGTGATATCGCGCAAGGTGGAGGCGAAGCTCCCGCAAACGCTGCCGAAGCAGTAAATGTACCAACTAGTCCTAGAATGACTCCCGAGTCCGAAGAATTCCCATTAGCGATGTTCCCGTCCATGTCCAGCTCCAGCGTATCGTCGCGCGCCTCGAAGATGTCGACGGGCGCGATGAGTGTGATCGCGGCTACTTTGACGTCCAACGCGCAGGTGGTGGGCGAAAGCGTCGCCATTTATTCCGGCTTAGACGAATTCACGTCGACTTTAACGGAGGACGATGCGAGGATATTAGTGGATCTACTGAAATTGGCGGTGGCCAACAGAGTCTGCTCGTCCGCCAAAGAAACAATTTCGTCGGTGCTCATAGCTCTGGGTAAAGTCAACTGCACTATCGGCAGCATGCTGTTGGAGCAGTGCGTGACCGAGTTAGAGGACACCGCGGCGAACAGCAATTGCGTCAATAATACACCCCAGTCCGTGGTGCAAGAGACGCCGCATCCCTACATAGACGACACCACGTTGACCGGTAACGTGAAGATTCCCGGCGCGGAAGCGCTGCGCGTAGAATTTGATCGACAATGCTCCACGGAGAAGCGGCACGACCCGTTGACAATAATGGACGGAAGCGGTCGGGTAGTAGCCGTACGATCCGGCAGAGAATGGACCGAATGGTCGTCGGACATCAGAATCCAAGGAGACGAGTTAAAGTGGCGGTTCTCATCGGACGGATCCGTAAATGGCTGGGGTTGGCGGTTCACGGTGCATCCTGTTCTTACGACTCTGGCGCCGTACGAACTTGGCTCCGATCGAGCCGTGTTGTCGCAGCCAACCATAGCGGTAGCGGAACATCTTCTCATAGATAACAGTCTCATTAATTCTGATAGAAATGTCGCCTCCCGCTTAGCGACCGCTTTGGCTCAGTGCAGTCAACTGGGTACTTTGTCTGCGCAACAGAGAATGTGGGCGTTGAAGAAGTTACAGGTGGTTTACACGAACGGGCCGGGGATAAAACCCGAGGTTGCATTGTCGTCTTTGCTCGGCTCGTTGCCGCAGGCGCTCCTTAGACAATACTCTTATGAGGATCCTTTGGTCAGAGGTGGCAAGCAACTTATGCACAGCGATTTCTTCAAGGTTCTCGTAGCGCTTGCATGCGATCTCGAGCTGGATACCATGCAGTGCTGCGCCGAGGTGCACAAGTGGTCCTGGTTCCGTAGGTACTGCCTCGCCGCGCGTGTTGCCAAATCCCTGGTAGACCGTACTCCATTGCCGAAAGCGTTCTGCTACGAAGTAACTAAACAACTCAACGAAATGACGACGGACGGAGACGTGGAAACTAAGGATCACGAAAACCACAATATATTTAAACAAGGACACGACGAACAACTGCTGCAGTGGCTCAATCGCAGACCAGAAGACTGGACGCTGTCATGGGATGGTTCCGGCGCGATTTACGGCTGGGGTCATAATCACAGAGGTCAACTGGGAGGCTTGGAAGGCGCCAAGATCAAGTTACCGGCACCATGCGAAAGTCTGTCAGCGCTTAGGCCTATTCAGTTGGTTGGAGGTGAACAAACTCTGTTCGCAGTGACTGCTGATGGAAAAGTCTATTCTACGGGTAAGACGGAAAAGCTGTCAACGTAGATCCGTTGCTCAAAATTATTTACATGAAGCGATTTTCGAATGTTACGCCTTCTTTCTTCTTATTGCCTCTCCAGCTCAGCCATGAAGCGCACGATGGACTGTCGCTGCGCTCAGCTTCAAAACAGTGCAAGTTTCTCCCTAATTTATAATAAGTTATTATTGAACTAGTTTTTATCATTGTAATTATAATAGTCATGGACGAACAGCGTCCATTATTAAACGTATTAGTAAAGCGGGTAAAAACACACACACAACACACACATATATATATATAAAATATTATATAGAAATAACACGCATAGAAAACTAGTTTCACAAATTAGAGAGAGTTTTGCAAATCTTATGGAGGTTGACGATCTTGAGACTGATTGCTAATCGCACGCTCGACGAGTGAATGGAAGATGCAATAGAAAGAAAGTAAGCCTTCGAAAATCGCCTTATAAATCAATCGCAGTCTTACTTTACGTGCTTCGAAGAATTTGCTGTGCTAAGTGGGCTCTATCTGTAAATTATTCTAGCAAACATCATCATCAGATACAGGTGAATTTTCAACATGGTTTTGTCGTAGGTTATGGTGCTGCGGGTCGTCTCGGAATCGGAGGAACAGATTCCGTCATGGTCCCGACATTGTTGGAATCGATACAACACGTGTTTATAAAAAAAGTAGCCGTGAATTCAGGTGGGAAGCATTGTCTTGCCTTGAGTTCAGAGGGTCACGTATATTCGTGGGGCGAAGGTGATGATGGCAAGCTAGGACACGGTAATAGACTGTCGTACGATCGGCCGAAATTGATCGAGGATTTGCTCGGTATTGAGATCGTGGACATAGCTTGCGGTGGTCACCATAGCGCCGCTGTTACAAATGCCGGTTGGTTGTATACCTGGGGCAAAGGTACGACTAAATTAAACAGAACAGTGAATTCTTTTGTTTTTCCGGCGATTTAGATAATTATTGCAGAGAAAACTGCTTTGCAACTTATAAAAATGGTACATGCTTTTAGATCCAGCCAAGATTAAAAGCATCAATCAGATTTGGGAATTTTACAACGGATACAAAGCAATTTTCTCTACTAAATGTACAACGTAGTGCTTGATTTTACATGAAATTATCGAAGATACGGATATCATACATTGCGATGAGAAGTAACAATCGATTGCAGGACGGTACGGGCGTCTCGGCCACGGCGATAGCGACGATCAATTACGACCAAAGGTAGTGGAAGCTTTGCAAGATTACAAGGTGATCGACATGGCCTGCGGAAGCGGCGACGCGCAAACACTCTGTGTGACCGATGACGATAACGTATGGAGTTGGGGTGACGGTGACTACGGAAAGTTAGGTAGAGGCGGTAGCGATGGATGCAAAGTCCCTCTGAAGATAGATTCGTTAGCTGGACTTGGTGTAATTAAAGTCGAGTGTGGCAGCCAGTTCTCCGTTGCCTTAACAAGATCTGGAGCAGTGTACACCTGGTAATAGCAATACACAGTATTGATATTTTTATTTTATTTATATTTTATTATTTTTATATTTTTTCAATATTTTTTGTTATAATACTTCGTATTTTACATTTTATTTTTCTTATAATGTATAGTATTTATTTTTACACACGTCACATATAATTTCTAATGAGTTATATATATATATATATATATATATATATATATATATAACTCATTAGAAATTATATGTGACGTAAGTAAAAATAAATACTATACATTGTAAGAAAAATAAAATGTAAAAAAAATATATATATATATATATATATATATTTTTTTTTTCTTTTCTTTTAATTAATAAGTTAATATTTTCACATTCTTAATATATTATATGCGTGCAGGGGTAAAGGAGATTATCATCGTTTGGGTCATGGTACGGATGATCATGTACGAAGACCACGCAAGGTAGCTGCATTGCAAGGGAAGAAGATTATTTCGATAGCGACGGGTTCGTTGCACTGCGTCGCTTGTTCCGACAAAGGAGAAGTTTTCACTTGGGGTGACAATGACGAGGGACAACTCGGCGATGGTACCACGAGCGCTCTACAGAGGCCACGATTGGTACACGCATTGCAAGCTAAGAAGATTACGAGGGTCGCGTGTGGTAGTGCGCATACATTAGCCTGGAGCACGGCGAAAGCCACGCAAAGCAAAATGCCAGCGACTGCACCTATGGAATACGATCTAGTGAAAGAGATACCATTCTCCGTGCTACGCAATAGACTGGTATTGTTGCACCATTTCGCTGAGCTTCTGTGCCCCGCCTTGGCGATGTTCCCGACTACCGGGCACATCGGATTGGACAAACTGGGTCCTATGTTGGTGTATACTATAAAAGAGGCGACATTCCGCAAAGTCGTGCAAGCCACGATGGTAAGAGACCGTCAACACGGGCCTGTGATCGAACTGAACAGGATACAGGTGAAGAAGGCGAGAGGTAAGGGCGGATACGCTGGACCGGACGGTATCAAGTCGGTTTTCGGTCAAATGGTGTCCAAAATGTCTCTCCTAACGCAAGACGTACTGTTTCTACCTCATAGAGTATGGAAAGTGAAGTTTGTCGGTACGTATTCCGTTTGCATGATCGCGAGTACCTTCTAAATGGAAAAAATGACAAGATATCCTTATTATTTTAGGAGAAAGCGTCGATGATTGTGGCGGTGGTTACAGCGAGAGCATAGCGGAGATGTGCGACGAGTTGCAGAATGGTTCCTTGCCGTTACTTATGCCTACGCCAAATGGTCGCGACGACAACGGCACAAATCGAGATTGCTTCTTATTAAATTCCTTCTCCGAGTCGCAGTTGCACATGACTATGTTTCAATTCTTAGGCATCTTGATGGGCATCGCCATAAGAACAGGCAGCCCGTTGAGCCTAAATCTAGCTGAGCCGGTTTGGAAGCAACTCGCCGGTATGCCTCTGACACCCTCAGACTTGACAGAGATCGACAGAGACTATGTTCCTGGCTTACTTTGTATCAGAGATATGGACCCGGATGAGAAGGTTTTTCAGACGTTAGAAATGCCATTTTCCACACCGTCTGCATCCGGGCACGACGTGGTATTGTCTAACAGGTACTGCAATTGATAATTCGGTAATATAATTATGTATATTATGAAAAGCAAATTCTAACTATTCCTTGAGCTTTCAGATACCTTAAGATAACACCAGAAAATAGACACGAATATGTAAAGTTGGCGTTAGATTATAGATTACGCGAATTCAACACTCAAGTAGCAGCGGTACGAGAAGGTTTATCGAAAGTTGTTCCTGTGCCTCTCCTGGCATTGTTTAGCGGTCCTGAACTTGAAACAATGGTTTGCGGTAGTCCAGATATACAAATTAATTTATTGAAGTCTGTTGCAACATACAAAGGTATATGCTCATTTTTAGATATTCACATTATCAAAATATTCTTCTCTGTACTTATGACATAATAAGTGGAAATATCAAACATACAGCGTATCGATTTTGCAAAATTTTCGTACTATACAATCAGCTACTTTATACATAATCTCTGCTATAAAATACTTATAGTAAAAAGAAAATATTCTTACAGGTATTGAACCAAGTGCACCGCTTATTCAATGGTTCTGGGACGTCATGGAGGAGTTCTCTAATCAAGAGCGATCGCTTTTCCTTCGTTTTGTTTGGGGTAGAACGCGTTTACCGCGCACAATCGCCGATTTTAGAGGCAGAGACTTTGTTTTACAAGTAAGAAAGCGGTCATTCGTATCTTTTTTTTTACAAGAAATGTAAGATGCGGTGCAGTGTGATCTCATTGACTTCTTTCGTTTCTCTTTAGGTAATGGAAAAGTACAACCCACCGGACCAGTTTCTTCCTGAAAGCTACACCTGCTTTTTCCTTCTGAAAATGCCGAGATATTCATGCAAAACCATTCTTCGGCAAAAGCTGAAATACGCGATTCATTTTTGTAAAAGTATCGACACAGACGAATACGCTCGGGTACAAGCGGCAACTAATTCGGACACCGACGATACAGATAGCTTAGCGAGCGAAGAGCACACGTCGCTTTAAATTGGAGCTTGGAAAGGAAAGCAAATGATCTCATATACGTGTATCGTATAAAGCGTTCGTAACGCGTCGATAATCGCGTCGTACGGCACATAATTACGCACGGATACTTGCGTATACAAGTATAGTGCAGGTAAATGTTTTTAATTCCGCGGTAGTTTTCCTGGATTAAGATTTCTTTGTAGTTTACGGAATTTCCGTATGACACGGATACCTACGATAAATCGATTCCTGATAAGAAACAAATAGCCGGACGATTA
The DNA here is from genome assembly GCF_010583005.1 of Odontomachus brunneus. NCBI lineage: Eukaryota > Metazoa > Arthropoda > Insecta > Hymenoptera > Formicidae > Odontomachus > Odontomachus brunneus. The sequence goes on from NW_022639454.1 coordinate 1,199,156, forward strand.
CTCGGATGTGCTCGCTACTGAAGCGAGACGTTTCCGAGCTCTATTTTGAAGTAAGACTCTCACTCGCTAATCGAAACGGTTATTTGTGTTTGAAGTGGCATTTAGTTGACTTCTTTACGGATGTGTTCACGGGTTCTCTACGAAGAAGATCCTATTTTTCTTACACACGTACTCATCACATTGTGCATATACTTAAATGTATGTACTGCTTTTGTAGCACGTGACCAGTATATACTGTATAGTAGACAGTAATAACGAGAAGTGAATAAATAAGTCAAATAGATTCATCTCGATTGATAAAATCGACCACTGATCGAAGCGAAGAATTAATTTTGAAATTTTTCATCAGTTTCATATTTTCATACTTTAGAACTGTTACTTAAAAAAATAATTTAACCTTCTTCAAAGTACATATATTAAAAAAAAATGTCGAAAATTTGCGGTACTGCTATTGGTTTTCTCAAGCAACGTTATAAATAATAAGTATTGCAATATTATCAGTTGCTTCTTTTGTACATTTATTTTATGATAATGAATTGCCACACACTCGATCAGTGTTTCGTACATGCATTTCGCAATTGCAATTTTAAATTGATTTATAATTTTACATGAAATATTTTATCTTCTTGAATTTCTCTCATTTGCATTTGTATCTATACTTTTTATCCTGACTTTAGCCGATCCCGGACTAGCGTCTGTTTTGATAGAAGATTAGTATCACGTATAAAACATAGGCGTAACAGCAATTACGTACAATTCTTTTCATCTTGGTGAACATTAGTGGATAATGATTTTACGAAGAAACTATTGTTCTTTCAGCCCTATTTATCGCTGTACATGACAAAAATTAGATATTTTTAACACATAACAAAGCATAACAAGAGTGCAACACACTCATTAAGCGATAACGGATAAAAAATAACGCCGATAAGCGGAGATTCAACATGCTTGAGCAACTGTACCTCCGTTTAAATTGCTCTCTAGATTCTCTTTTTTTATTCTACATTCGTGATGTGTGTTGGGCAATATGTTCACAAATATCGTTGAGTAATTGCTTTGCTATTGACGTAGCTCGTAATCTTTCTATTCTACGGACCGCGTGGAAACCGCTTTTTCACGACTGAGCTCGCAGTGCGACTGATATCGCGGGTGAAACAGAAGTAATCGCTAAGAAATGTGCCGATGCAAGTTTCATGATAATGTACGCGCTGGAAACAGTATAGTTGTAATGACAAGTCGTAACTAGCAGGAAAGTGGCGTGATAACGCGTGATTCTCTATGTGCTAGACGTTTACAGCTTGAACTTGCGTTAATACTGAGGTCGTACGAAAGTTGAACTCTTGAAACAAATAGCAAAATGTTTCGTATAGCGACAAATAAGGTGTGTATATATCGTATCCTGAAATACCAGACGGTTCTACCTGAAGTTTTGTAGGAAGATAAACGGATAGCAGAATCACAGATTGATTTATCGACTTTCAGTTGTCCAAGTGGAGTTTTAAGAATGGCAGAGCGTTCACCACGAAAACATCTAAAACGAATGAGACGAAGCATATCGAAGTGCCTAGTAGTGCGGATATTGTTATAATAGGTAATTAAAAGAAGATAGGATCTATATGCTGTTTCTATGAACATAAGTTGAAGTTAAAGAGTAAGACTAGTTTCTAGTTTTTCTACAGACAGAAACACGCGTTAACTTTGATTAATATTTATATAAGTGAATTTATGTAAATGTTATTATATATATGCGACTAACAATAATATTCTTATGATAGGTGGTGGCAGTGCTGGCTGCAACGCACTTTATCAATTAGGCAAACGTGGTGTGAATGCAGTGCTCTTGGACAAATCTAAGCTGATATCCGGCACAACATGGCACACAGCGGGTCTCGTGTGGAGTTTACGCGGAGTATGCGATGTGGAAATGGAGTTACTGAAAGTCTCGCGATTACTTTACGCGTCATTGCAAGAAGAAACGGGTGTGAATCCGGGATGGATAAACAACGGTGGAATCTATATCGCTCATTCCCCGGTGAGTACGCATGTGTTTTCGTGCGTCTTCCACGCTCACGCACATCTTTATTCGCTTTACAAATGGTGTCAATATTCCTTGCAATTCAAAGGAACGAGTAGCCGAGTACGAGAGATTAGTCACTAGCTGTAAGAATTCCGGAATCAATGCGTACATGGTTGATTCAGCTGAAGCAAAGAAGAAGTTTCCCCTAGTGGATGACAAGGCATTTCTGGCTGCGGTGCACTGTCCATCGGATGGTACCATAGACCCCGCCATGCTAGTGAACGCGTTGTCCAAATCTGCAGAAAGAAACGGCTGCAAAGTACCACTACCCATTATTTTCTCACTCTGCATTGCTTCAGACAAATATGATTACTTTAATTTGTTTGAGGAATATTTATAAAATCGAATATCACATCGATAAGTCTTTGATAACGTATAATTGATAATACATAACTATGAAAATATTGTACAATAAATACAAAAGTCATTTGGCTAAAACTAAAGTGAACTTCTACCGTTGATCACGGTAGGTAGTTGCTTAGGAAAAGCTGATCTGATTGAATTCTTTAAGATCATTGAGGATTGTCCAGTGACGAAAATTCTCACAGAGGAGACCGATGGTCACAAGAGCGTTCGCGGAGTGGAGACACCATATGGCGTTATAAAGAGTAAGGTCATATTAAATGCCGCGGGAGCGTGGTCTGGAAATCTAGCGCGAATGGTGGGACTGGATATTCCGTTGATACCAATGAAACATGCGTATATCGTCACCGAGCCGATGAACGTGCAGGGATTACCGTGCCTCCGAGATCCTGATTTGAGTCTTTACTTCCGCGTGCAAGGCGGGAATATGTGTATCGGAGGATACGAACCGAATCCTATCGTGTTGGAATCTGTAAGTCGCGTGTACGCATTTAACAGCATAAGAGTAAATTCAATTGCTGTCACGGAAACAAGCGTTTGCCAAGTGAATCCTGTATCTAATGATAACCCAAATGATACGTGTGTTTTACAAAGGCACCGGAAGATTTCTCCTTCAGTTTGTACGAGTTGAATTGGGATGTATTCAACACACACGTGGAATCGATGAACAAACTCATACCCGCTTTGGCGACTGCCGGAATAAGAACGACGGTGTGCGGTCCAGAAAGTTTTACTCCCGACCATAGACCTATTATGGGTAAAACATTTGAGCAACTTCAACTTACAATCGATGCGTACACGCAACATAGGCATGCATTATTATCACTAACATGCAACCAAATGTCCAAAAGGTGAAGACCCACGCTGCACAGGTTTCTATTACTCCTGCGGATACAACAGCGCCGGGATGATGTTCGGTGGTGGTTGCGGAGAGCAAGCAGCCTTGTGGATGATCAACGGACGACCGGACAAGTATATGTTCAACCACGACATCAGACGGTAAAATTATAATCGACTATTTCTTTTTGTTTTATCAGTTATTATCACATTGGACATACGGAAAACAAAATTTAATTAGATTAATCAAATATCTGGTGAAACATGAACAAGTCAGAATTCTATTCAAGTTAACAAGATTCAGCTTGAACATTTGCGAGTTCTGGTTACTCAGAAATCTTGTTTGGTTAATCAGAATCCTGAATAAAATTCTGGTTCACTCCAATTTTATCAGATATTTGGTTAAATCAACCAAATTTTCTTTTGTGCAGTTTATATTCTTTCTGTCTGTACAGATATATACCGGAGCAAAGGCAAAATTCCGTCTGGATAAATGAGCGCAGTCATGAGGCTTACGCGAGAAATTATGAGATTCCTTTTCCGCATGATGAACATTTAAGCGGCAGGAACTTGAAAACAGATCCTTTCCACAACGTAAGCTACCTTTTGTACTGTTTTCTTGTTTTTTTTACACGCTAACAATATCTTATTATTCATTATTTGTGCGCAAACGGTAGTTACTCGTCAAAGAAGGTGCCGTCATGGAGGAACGGCAGGGATGGGAACGTCCAGGATGGTTCTTACCAGATAACAAAACAGCTGCAGTTTTACCGTACGATTACGACGGTTACTACGATACACCAAAACACACAAATCACGTATACGCTGATATATTGAAGGCAGAACGTACATTCAACTTCCCGGCGCATGATGATATCGTAAGTCTCTCTCTCCAAAATGAAACAGGAAATATGCGGAAAAAATATTCAGAAAATATACGTAGCACTGAGTGATAAGAATATTAAATCGATAACTTATTGTGTACTATGTGTGCAGATACGAGAGGAAGCACTTTCATGTAGAAATAACGTCGCTTTGTTCAACATATCCTACTTTGGAAAATACTACTTGTGCGGGCCAGAGGCGAGCGAAGCAGCGAATTATATATTTACGTCTCAAGTGGATCGAGAGATCAACAGGACTGTGTACACCTGCATGTTGAATCGCGGCGGAGGTGTAGAGGGAGATTGCACGGTCACTGGTCTAGAATCTGGCAATGGTGGTATCGTCGATCCTATATTCAAAGGAAAAGGATTCTACATCGGTATCATCACGAATTTTAATCGTTACCGTGCTCTATTCAAATTTTTCATTATTAACTCCTTTATTGTTGGTTTAGTGAGCGGAGGTATGTCATCGTATCATACTCGGATACATATCAACAAAATAATAAGAGAAAAAGGCTTCAATGTATCTTTGCACGATGTCACGGAGCAAATAGGAGTTTTATCAGTCCAGGGCCCGAATAGGTATCGAGATTAAGTTTAAATGCGGATATATGCGCAAACTGTTGCAATAGAAAAGTTAATACTGAGATAATACCGTTAAGTTCTTATTCGTTGCTGTAGCATCCAAGTTCTTCGAATGTTGACCGAGAACGATCTTTCCAACGAATCGTTTCCATTCTCAACGTCGAAATTGATGCGAATAGACGACGAATTGGTGCACATGTTTAGACTCAGCTTTGTCGGTGAACTCGGCTTCGAACTGCATATTCCACGAAGCTCCTGCGAAAAAGTTTACAGAACCTTAGTGGAGTGCGGCAAGAAATATGACATGAAACTGGCCGGCTACAGAGCGCTGTACAGTCTAAGTTGCGAAAAAGGTAATAGGATGTTTGCTTTAAATAATTTGCGACAATTTTTATCATTTTGTTTCGCTAACTTGTGCTACAATTGTTAATTCATCTATCAGGATATCATCTTTGGAGTACAGACTTGAGATCGACTGACAATCCGATCGAAGCAGGTTTAGGATTTACTTGTCGTAATAATGGAGAGTATTTAGGAAAGCTCTCTGTTGAACAATCTCGTAAAAATGGTATCAAGAAAAGACTGGTGCATTTACACATACATAAGTAAGTACATTGTTACCAGATACACTCCTCCAGATAGTGTCAGTTCATCAAAATGTAATATTTTAAATATATATATTTAATTTTGATGCAGCGACATACCACTTTGGGGTATGGAAAGTGTTTATAGGAATAATCAATTAGTTGGTTATTTAAGAAGAGCTGAACGTGGATATACTTTAAAAAGCAGTATTGGACAAGCGTAAGTACACTGAGTAACAAGTAACAAAGATATAAATCACATTTACACGTTTATTTTTTTTCTCCATCACAGATACATCAGAGCTCCAAATGGACAAAATATTACAAAGGAGTTTCTGGAAACAGGTACTTACCAGATTGAGGTAATGAGGAAGAAATATCCTGCAAAGATGTATCTTCACAGTCCCTTTGATCCACATAACAAAAGATTGCAAGGTATATATGTGATGTAAAGTACTTGTAAAAATTATTTTTTTACAATTTGGTATCATCTGTAAAGTAAATAATTATATATATATTTGAATAAACACATTGCATTATTTCATACAGCAAAAAAACTTATAATTACTTACATAAACATGATAGACATTAAAAAATACTGCATTATTTAAACTTATCCTGCTAGTGGGTTAGCATGTATAGTTATATTATTAATTCGGATCTCTGCTAGTGGTTTGTAATTCTTAGGGTTTACTGGCAATTTTTCCAATTGCTCCAAAGTTTCTAAGCCATCGATCACTCTATAATGAATAAAAGATAATGCAAAAATGTTTAGTCACAGTATGTATGATAAATGTAAGTTAGAGACTTACTTTCCAAATAAGGTATATTTTAGATCCAAGTGTGATTGTGGTGCATAAGTTATAAAAAATTGACTGCCATTTGTATTAGGACCATTGTTAGCCATGGAAACAAGACCTCTGGCATTATGCTTTAGTTCTTCCTTAAATTCATCTTCAAATTTACGATTCCATATAGAAGTTCCTCCTTTCCCTGTTTGAGTAGGATCTCCAGTTTGAACAATAAAGCCTTTTATATTTCGATGGAACATACAATTGTTGTAATATCCACTAGCACAGAGTGCAAGAAAATTCTGAAATAGAAATAGTTCATGTTCTTTTATAATATTATAAATTATAAAGGTATTAGCTTAGATGATAATCGTGCAATCGGATAATTCATAAAAATTTTGGTGCAACTAGTACATTTTTACATCATATTATTATAGGTTATGTATTGTCGTAATTTCAAAGATAGGCTGACATGTAAATGATAATTTTAATGAAATAATTATAATAATTATATGAATTATTTGAATAATACCTCGCAGGTTTTCGGACACATTTCGCAAAATAACTCTATTTTAATGTCTCCGACATCCGTGTGTAACGTAACACTCTGAAATACAATATTTAAATTAAAAAAAATAAGAGCAAACTACAGTGTTTCTAACATATTTAATACCATTTTTGCACTCTCACGGTAGACGTTGCATTCACGACACCTTAACGTTGCTTAAATTAATGAATCGTCTTAGATTTGTATTTTTTGAAAATAAGTAAGATTAGGTCGACTTGCTGTTGAGTCGTGCTACTTAAGAAAAAGTCTACAATGGAGGATTTACACTACGTCCGGCATCCGATATTCAATAGGAGAATTGGTTTTCCAGAAACAAAAATATCGCTAGCTAAAAATTTTAGCAAAGAAACTCTATTATTGGATATCGATCGTCGTGCATCCGATGTTGGACGCAGTATGAATCCTCTATGGTCAATATTATAGTCGAATTTTATATTTAAGGATGTATCTGATAGCGAATTCGGTTGCTTGCACTAGTGTGCACTGAGTGTGCACTAAGGCTTATTCATAGTATGTTATTATATTTAAAGATTGTCTTAAATAATTCTCAAATAAATTCTCAAATATTTTTAATCATAATATGATATGTATAACATCCGTACGAATCATTTTATTAGTTAAAATGTTTTTAAATATGTATTTAAGACACGATCTTAAATATAAGAATGTACTGTAAACAAGTCTTAATGCGCACTCAGTGCGCACTAGTGCAAGCTACCGAATTCGCTATGAGATACAATCGGTGATAAAAGTGCTTGAAAAACAAAAAATTTTATTATCTGCTTCAAACGGTTGTAAACCTAGTGATAAGTGATATAAATAGTGGCTAACATAATATATTTATTATTTAAAAAGTTATTTTTTACTTTCTCAATAGTTTATTACTTTTATTTGCTTTTTTTCAACTCTCTTTAATAAAACCTTTGGCAGGGAAAATGCCTTGAATTCAACTTTAGAACATTAAATTTCGTATTTATCATCAATACCCATCAGTGCAAAGGGGAAAAAGTAATTGGGATAAGTTAAAACAGATAAATATGCATTGTCTGAACAATAACTATCAATATTATTTGTTACTATAAATATTTAATGAAAAATGTTAAACGTAGCAATAGCGTATCATGTAGTTTATGGCTTGTATGTAGCAGTAATGTACTGTGCAGGCAGGTTAGATGAAACAATGGGTGTTTCTAATTGCTTAACACATCTTGACACACACGTACACAAAACCAGTTTATTGGTCACATATTATCTAAAATATCTTGTAAGATAATATGCAATAAACTGGTTTTGTGTAAAGCCCGTATCAGACTACGGATTAAGATTGAGATTGAATTGAAAATTGGCCAATCAGAGCAAAGTTCACCAAACTTGAGCTTAGTGAATTTTGCTCTGATTGGCTAATTTTCAATTCAATCTCAATCTTAATCCGTAGTCTGATACGGGCTTAACACAGTATACGCAACTGGAAAGCACCCACTGTGACTCCAATTTGATACTTTTTTAAAGATCATTACGCGATCTCATGATATGAGCAGCATGCACACAAATGATGTACAAATTATGTTGCAAATTCTTGACATGATGTTGATTATTATTATTAAATAAGGTATTTTTGTGACATTATAACATGTCTACATTCTGTGGCGCATATGAGCCCGCATCGGTGTGTATTCTTGTCCTCATACTTGAAGATACATGAATACAATATGAGCTCAGAATGAACACATTTTTTTATCCGGGAGAATCTATATGTATAAAAATACTTAAATTTTTAGTACTATTTTTTGGTACTATTTTTTCTATATGTTTTTACTCATTACATTCAGGAAAGTTGCTTTTGCCATAAGAACATGTGTAAAATTAACATAATAATTACTTTTCAATGGTTTAGTGAATCGATTTGAAATTTTTTTCAGTATATTATAGATAATTAAGGAAGAGTTACTCAAAGTTTTATCAAATTGGTACTATTTTTATATAGCTCAGATACATCCTTAAGACTGTCTTAAGTTTATCTTCAGATACTCCGTAGCCAATGAAACAATCCGTACAGTGTCTGAAAATGTATTTAAGGCGGTCTTAAATATAAGATCCAACTATGAATATTGGCATATATTTCATTGTTGATTTATACTACACTTTTGATCCTTTATTGTAAAATTAATTAGAACAAAACATGATGATTCCTGATTGATCTGTATTCTGTCCGCCATTTTCTAGAAAAAAACATAGCCATTTCATTGGCTACTTTTTGAGATATTTTAGATAACATGTAGCCAATAAAACGGCTCAGTGTCTTTGCCCTGTGTTCCAAAATAATGAACAGACCTTCCGCAAGAGTGCGCACATGGTACGCTTAATACTACTGGAACCAAATGAGTAAACATAGCATCAGTTTTTGATTGATAAATCCTTCAATGAAGTTTAAAGATTCGCAAGAAAGGACGGGAAAACTATTCCAGTTATGTTGAAAAAAAAATATATATGTAAGTAATAACAAAATGCATAATCTCATTGTGATGGAAATTTTTGCACTCGAGTTCGGCGTGGATTACAACAGTTGTTGTGAGTATGACTCGATCGGTACTTGGCGAAGGAATTTCCAAAGTAGAGTCGAATCATTCAGTACGGCGTGTCGTGTGTTCCACTCGGTTTTTACCGCCATGCCTGACGAGTAGTTTTGGAAAAAGTGACGAAATCCAAAAATCACGTGCGGTGTCGTTCGCGACAAGGGATAGTCCTTATTTTGATGATCGAATTGCGGACACGATCGCATCGTTAATGCGAGTGGCACACGGGCAAAAAACCGAATAAGAATAGCGCGTTGCGTTGCTGCCGAGCACAAAGCCGCCGACGAGTGGCGCGTCTGTGAGAACGAGTCTCCTTGGTGAACGTGACGTAATTGTATTGATCGCGCGGAGGAAGGGCCCGAAAGTCGCGCATTCGCCATCTTGGACGAATTGTGGAAAAGAAGTTTCTGTGTCCTGTAGGCGCGGTGCGATTCTCGGAAGTGTAATCCGCAACGATCCGTGCGTTATATAGTTTTACCGGAAGTTAATCCTATTGTGAAGTGGTAACCCATTTGGACGGACCAAGGTAAGTCCTTATTTCGTCGATCTGGGTTACAGCGCGAGTCCTTTTTCCTACGTGGATGCTTCGCTGGATCCGACACTTTTTTCCCTCCCCCCGATAGCCTCTCGCGCTAACGCTTTCTTAGACGGGATACCGTTATCGTGGCGATTATAATAGCCTCCTCGCAGGGCACCCTCGTCCGCTTTGCGGACTGATTCGACTGGCGAAATCCGACAGGCGATGTGTATTTAGGTGTACGGCAAAGTTGTTGTTTTGAATTCTTCGCGATTTTTGACATCGCACAGTTGCGGGGTTGGGTCCGCGAACACGACGTACGCGATTTCGTACACGCGGAATTAATGCTCAGTTAGACTGAGCCAGGTAATGAGTCGAGTTATTTCCGTCACTTTTACCTCGATTACTGTCCTGTGCGTCGTGGTCGCTCTGACAGCATGACAGACAAAGCTTCTTGGACTGTTGTCTATCTTGTTAATGCGCGTTGTTGACAATGTAATATTTTAACGGTTTTACATTAAATTTCCGTTTAACCACACAACAGATCAGAATAGAATTATCATCACTTTGCTGTATTGTTATTATTGTGATCAGTTGACTACATAAAGCACTTGAAAGTATTTAGAATTCAGTGCTTTTTCTTAATAAAATTATATTGTGGTGCAACTTATCATTAGATTATGTATTCTCTTGGGTGGAGAAATGATATGGAATATTTTGTTAGATGAATAAGCGTGTAAACATATTTATTTCATTAGCTTTCATACAATTAGTGATATTGAAGATGGCCTGTTCCTAAAAATACTATTGGTCATATAGTACAACATTGGCTCTCGTACCTGTTTAATTCCTGATAATATGATATATGTTGTTTGCAATATAAATACTATAAGAGTTTGTCCTTTTAACAATTCTTGATGTATCACTAGTGTATTAATTATTTTGCATCAAAGTAATCAATTTATCTTTATCACTACAGTTTTTTCAAATGGTAACTTGATTATTGTATTTATATATTTTTTTTTTTCAGAATAAAAGCAAATCAAAATAATTATATTTTGAATGTTTAAAAATCACTCTTTTCAGACAAAGGGTTCGTTCTTTGGGTCTGATTGGTACTAAATGGTTGCGTGCAGACAGCATGTCTACTCTGTCAGGGATTGTGTCGAAGGGGGAGAAAGGAAAATCCAAGTTTCAATCACTAGATATCAATAGCTTGTATCGGGTGAGTAGGGTGAGTTGAACAATTTTATTACCTTCTCTTATCAATTTTTTCAAATGCTTCTAATTATAGTATTCTTTGTCTTAAAAGTTTTATTAATTATATAAGATGATAAAAGCATTTTTTCTAAGTATAAATGATGTCTGATTTCACTAACTTTCTATATATTCCATATATTCGTAACATGGAGAATTTCATTGAAAATTTGTGATATAAATTTGTAAGCAACAATGTATTTTCTCTTTAATATTTTATAAATTATAATGTTACATCTAAAATTGAACATGATATTTATGGCATTATTTTTGGTAAATAATAAAGAAAGAGTTTTTGTCTGTGATAAACTTTGCCTAAGCATTCCCACCTTTTAAACACAGGGCGAATCTTTGGAACCACATCAGCAAAAAAATACATTACCGCGCAAACATGGAATGCAAAGTCTTGGAAAGGTGCCTTCGGCACGGCGTCCTCCTGCTAATCTGCCCAGTCTAAAGAGTGAACATAGTAGCAGTGATCCAGCTGTCAGTCTTGTGCCAAGTGGTGGAAGTGGTTGGGCTACTACTAAGGATTCAGTGTCGTCGACCACTACTACTACCACAGTAGCAGCAACTTCACTTGATAACACTACTGTAAGTACTGTAAGTTATAATTTTATATATTTTCTGTGGTTGAATATATGTAGCTTTATCATTTTGTTATTTGTATACCATAATTATATTCTAGAGACAAACTAAATCTTTAATATTTTTCTGCCTCAGACTGTCTCCTCAACAGCACAATGCACTGCAGGGACCACTGTCTCAACATCCCTACACTCGCTATTACCGGGTCAACAAAATGCACCACAATCTTCATTTCTGGATCAGGCAAACAACAAATCGTCATGGAGCGCGATTATGAGCAGATCAGGAGATGGTACGTGGAAGAATACATATTCTAGACTAACATTATTAACATACAACGCATAACACTAATTGAATCAGAAAGTTAAAATTTTTAAATTGATATTTATCTCTTCTTTTCTTACGTAACATTTCGATAATTCATTTTTCAATTCATCCTCAAAAGTGATCATATGTTTAAAGTAATAAGAGTCTTAAGCAGTTTTTCAAAATTCTATCTAAAGACTTCTGATCACATCTAATTGATTACAAACTACAGAACAAAAGAAGAATTAGTTTTACGCGTGTATGTTTTCCCTCCCCTGGACACTCCTTACCCTGCGGGTCAAGATATGCAGCATTACAATCATGAACAAATTGAGAGTTGATGTAATCAGTATATCATTCATGTAGTATATACGCAATATTATTTATATACAATATTAACATATACTAATATTTCAAATACATTTATGAAAAAATGTACAAATAATATCACGCAAAATGATTTAGTCACTTAATGGTATAATCTATACATGCAGAACTGATTTATATAATATAACGATGTCGTGTGCAATATTTACGTATATTAGGATTCATTGAAACGTAAACACGCTTGGGTCATGTGACAATAGACTGAGATGTTCAGAATTGGATTGATAAAGGATTGTATTGGATTGACGAATTCTCCAAGAACACGATGAAGCGTCATGATATAAAACGCGAATAATATAGTAAATACTTAGTATTTATGTGACGCGTATATCCTTTTAACATCCATTTCTGGACTTTGGGCATGAGGTAAAAAAGTGTGAGCAGAGCGGTGGTCGTTCGGGTGGCGCAATTAATTGATAGGTACGCCCATTGTGGCAGCAGTGGTTGGTTACGCGGGGCTCGTGGGGGGCGCGAAAGGGGGAAGAGGTGCCCTTGGACTGAGTTTCCTCGCCCACCAGTCCCCGCAGTTCCAACACGAGTTCCCCAGTCTCAGTGGACAGCCCTCTGCCTCCGTCTCCACTCAGAGCCAGACTCAACAGTCCTCAACAACATCCAATGCAATCTCAGTCGCAGTCCACCATTCGTTGCTACAGCAACAGTCATATGCCCACAACCACTCAGGTGGGGTGTTGCTTGCCTGTTGCTGCTAGATTCAAGTTTATCTTTTTTTCACTTTGCCAGTAGTGTTCTCTGTGCTTCTCCCTGTGGTGGCTTTAAAGATTGCATTCTGATTAAATATATTAGAAAAAATTGAAATTAGCATAGATCAATGTCTATATGATTATTTTAGTAATGAAAAACACTGCAGCACAGATGTAGAAGAATGTTTAATGTTTGTATTCTTTTATGTCAATAATGCGCCTGATAAAAACACTGCAGCACAGATGTAGAAGAATGTTTAATGTTTATATTCTCTTATGCCAATAATGCGCCTGATAAAAACTAGACAAAAGATTATAGATTATCTATATGTGGGATGTTTTACGAAAGGTGACTCATTCGCATTTAATGATGGTAATAAATGTTAAAGGAATAAGTAGCCCGATTGTAATAAATACATTGTGTATTTAATTATACGAATTATATTTAATTCTTATTAAGAATTATATTTAATTCTTAGAATTAAAAACGTAGCAAATGTAGAATATTTCGTTGATCTAGGTTAGCAGTAACTCCCACGTCAATGCACACGACTCCACGCGATCGAACTTTCTCCTGAAACAGCCTTGATTCATATATCGTTTAGCTTCTCTCCACGGGAGCTTATGAGACTATTGTAAAAAAGATATGGTATTTCATCTATGAAAAAAACTCAATTGCAAAAAGTTATAAATGTTTTCGTGCCGATAAACTAATTCAATTATGTAATATCGTTCATATAAAACTAAAGCAGTCTTTCATCTAACTTCTTTTTCCTCTATTATTATCTCTTGTGAAAAGAAATAATAATAATTTTTGCTGTGCGACTAGGTCATTTTTCGGGAAATATGTATAAATATCGAATATTAAAAAAATTGGAATTGTATAAACATTAATATTATTATCAATGATTGAATCGATTGATATTATAATCTTTCAAGATTTTTATTTGACAACAATGTTCTCGCATATGATCTATTATTACTTAACAAATTATTAGTTCTCACGCGTATGCAAATTTTACGCACGATATTGTCTCTTCGTTATATTGTATTTTGCACAATACGCGAAGTTATAAATAATTATTTTGCTTCTCCTTATAGTAAGACACTTATGTTATTAATATTTAAAATATGTATATACACACGCAACATGCGCGCGCAATTTATCTTTATCATTTTCGTTAGTTTTAAGTTAACAGATTAGACTAATTTATTTTACGATTGTCCAAGCACTTTATTGTCTATGTTTTATTCGTATTGTTTAGTTTTTCTTTTACTGCGTGCAGAATATTGTCCCAGTAAGAAGCATGTTAGTACGTACTTAGGAAAGTTTTTCATGCACAGCCTATGAAACAAACGCGTGCGAGCATGCGTGTATCTTGTTTCATCACCTATCTCGTATTTTTATTCTTTTCCCGTCAGTCGATGTTACTATTGTTATAGATATTGAAGTAAGTTAGGTATTATGAGTTTGTAGAGATTTTTATCTATAATACAATGAATGTATTATGTAGGTGCCACACCAGCAGGTCAACAACAGTTAAATCGGGAGTTAAATGCGCAATATGGCCCAGGACCAAGCCTGCGTCCACAAAGTGAGTTTTCTGTAACTTAATAAATCGTGAAAATATCAAGCTTTATGATATTGAGAAAATATTTAATAACCTATGTCTGGAACAGCCGAAGGAAGTTGGATTCAAGGCGGAAGTCGTACGGCAAGTGGTGCGGCGCCAGCAACACCAGCTGGTCCCGGAAGTGGGAATACTCAGGCGGGCCAGGGCCTCCCTTTGAACATACCTGGCCCAGGAGGGCATACCCAAGAGGGGCCCGGTGGAGGGCGGCAGAACTTGGCCCAATCGCCCAACATGGTCGTGGGCCAGGGAGGCCAGCATAATACTGCAAATAATCAAGGCTCTGTACCTCCTGCCGGCGCCCATCAAATTGGGCCAAATATGCACTATCGGGGATTTATTCCGCCATTTGTAAGTATATATTTCTTCATAAGATTCTGAATCCGTGCGAATTTGTTATTTATTATTTTGTTTCTTCAATGAATAGTAAATACAATAAATTATCGTGATGTTTTTCAGGTGTATAGAGGAAGTTTTCCTGGGGCATTTTCTCCACAATTTCCATCAAATTCTGGATCCAACAGTCCCAGACCTAGATTCAATTACCCCCTGGATCGACTTCCGATTCCTCAACGCGAACGCGTGGCCGAGGAAGAGATTATAACTAGACCCATCATTAAGGAAGAAGATCTTACTCGTATGGATGATATTTCACGTGACGCAGGATGGGCCGCGCACGATGATATTGATTATAACCAAAAATTGGCCTTTAGCGACGATGAAACCGAACCAGAATCATCAAAAACCGATGAGAAAAAAGACCCCAAGGAGAAAAAGAGCGACGACAATGCCGCCGAGGAGAAGGAGAAGCTCAGAGACAATCGTGAGTCGAAGGAGCTTCGTGATCCTCCACATCGTCCTTGGACTCAATCTTCCATGACTCGCGATTACCGTGGATCCAATGGCGCGAGTGGTGGTGGTGGTGGTTACGCTGCTCAGTCGCAATTGCACTCTTTGCGAGGTTGGTATATACACTTTTATAAAATGATGAAGAGCAGTGTACTATATTTAATGATATCGTACAATGCTTGTATCTAATATGTTGCAACATTGCTAATCTAGGTGTTGAAGATGACGAAGCGTGGAACGAAAGACGTAGACTCAAGGTTGAAGTCGCATCCGTTGTCGAACGTGCACGACAACGCAAGGAAGAAGAAGAGAAACGTTTCCAGGAATCTACTAAACAGGCGGCAGCTAAGAAATTGCAGGATTTGGAACAAAAGTTGAAAGAGAAACAGGCGAAGCACAAGGACGAGGAACGCGCGCAGTCCGGCGAGTCCAAGAGCTTGATTACCGTCCCTCCTGTGCCTCTTCCTATACCTGAGTGGGAACGAGAGAAGGAGAATAGGGAGCGCGAGAACAGAGAACGCGATCGCGAGCGGTCTCGCACCTCGTCCGAAGGCAAGGACGAAAAGTCCGTTGGACGCGATTCACGCGACAATCTGCGCGACAGTAGAGATCAAGGGCTGACGGACTTTCGGCAGAACGATCGACAGAACTTCCTGCGACAACAGGATGCTGTGCGCAGTGAGCGCGAAAGAGAACGCGATCGCGATCGTGATCAGAGAGACTCGAGAGATCGCGAACAGCCGGCGTTCTCTCGGCACTTTCAGAATAACTTGCCACCCAGATTTCAGAAGCAGCAAGCGGAAAGGAGCAATGCGAATTTTAATCGCATTTCACCTAGCGCCGAAAGATCTGCTTCTCAATCCGTTCCATTTTCCCAACAGTACGATCCTGGCAGATGGCTTCATAACTACAACTCCTTGAGTAAGTTTTTACGTGCAATTCCGATTTCAATTATATATGCCAATTTTTTACATCTCCTTATTCGAAGTACAATCATTGCAAAGCTAATTTAGTCAATTTCAATCTTAATTATACATTTTTGTAATGTTACTTTAATCAGAAATGTCATACGACATTATTTTTTTAATCACTCGCGCATCAAGTAGATTGTATTTAATTAGACATATTTAATTGATACTCTTTTCTCTAAATTAATGATACGTTGAAAAATTCCTGCATTATATTCAATGAAATTTGTATCAGTAGATAATGGTATGAAGTCATCCATGCCGCCGCAACGTCGCAGCAGAACCGATTCAGACGCGTCCGTACCGATGGACGACGAGCGGCCTCCGTCTCGCGATCATCGCGGTAGTGCGCCACTAACGAGGGAAGACCGTTATCGACATTCTTCGCATCGATCGTACGATAGTCGCAAGCCGGGTGGCTATTACGACGAGTACAGCCGTAATTTCCGCGATTATGAATATGATGACAGACATCCTCGTGATTCCTGGGAACGTGAAAGACACTTCGACGATAAGGAACGCGATTCTAAGGAGAATCTGGACTCAAGAGACAATCGGGACAACCGAGATGCTCGCGACGTCAAAGACTCTCGTCCTACCAGCCGTGATGCTCGGGACGTGAGAGATATGCGCGATCGGGACAACAAAGAAAAGAAAGATTACGACAATTACTCAAAGGTAATGAAAACTTTCGCGATAAGCCTTTTTTCTATGTGAAATCTGATATATTTGATCGCTAATATTTTTATCTCCTGATTCATCTTGATTGTACTTGCATCTAGTTTTGAAAAAAATCTTTGATTTTTTTATAGGACTCTTTCGATGAACGAGAGCGTGAACAAAGAGAGCGCCCTGAGAGCTCAGAGTGGCGTGAAGAACGTAATTTGGGGCAAGAGCGTCAACTCGAAATCGGTCGTCGTGACGTACCGAAAGAGGAACGCAGTGAACGTCCGCAACGACCGGACTCGCGTGACAGTCGTACTTCCAGAGAATCGAAAACGTCTTTGCGCGACGACGAGCTGCACAAATTGCGTGACTGTAATTCTTGGGTCAGTGAGGTATCTGATTATGAGGAAAAAAAACGGGACTTGTACCACGAGGAAGCTAGGGAGAGAGAGAGGGAACGAGACAGAGATAGAAGACAACCTCCTGGTCCAGTTACTAAGGAAAAAATTGAAGCAGACGAACTGAAGAGTGAGAAGCGCAATCTCACTCAATTGAAGAGAGGCAGTTCCGATCAGGAGAAGAAAGACCAGCCGAAGGAGAGTTCCACTGAGACGAAGAAAGAAACGGATGCATGGATCAGGAAAACTGAGCGTAATTTGGAGAGTAGACCGATCGAACGCGGTGACAACTCGCCGAAGGCATGGGCAGATGCAATATCGCCGACTTTCGAGAAAGAGGAGGAGAAACTAGCGGAAGCCGCTAAAGACGGCAAGGAAAACGACGAAATAATGAAGCAGAGCTCGTTGGACAAACCGCCGTTAGAAAAGAGAGAAGAAACTGTGGTCGAGGATGCCAAGGATCAGCTGAAGGACGAAAAGCGCGAGAAGAATACACGCAACAGAACGAGCAGCGGCAGTTCTAGTTCTAGAGTACGGGACTCCCGTGGCGGACGTCAATGGGGAGCTTTCAGCGTGTACGCTCGCGGTTGGCGCGGACCGGAACCAAGGGGACGGAGAAGCGGTCCGCGACCTTCCGGGAAGTCCGGCATGTCCAGCAAGAGCGGTTCTTACGGCCATTCCGACTCCGAGAATAGCGCCGACGAGGTGTCCGGCTCCACCGAATCCGGTAAGGAGGACAAACGCTCGGCGCGTTCGCCGAAACCGTCGCAGAAGCTCGAGAAGGAGGATCGCAATCGTGATCTGTCGAGACGCGACGAAAAACGAGGTGGTGACTACTCCCAGTCGCGCAGCGAGAAGAGAGCCTATGACGGAAAGCCCAGTCACGAGGCTTTCGCACCCTCGGGTGAGCCGTCTCGTCGCGGTAGAGGCGGTTTCCGCATTCGAAACACGACAACGGGTAGTCGTATGGAAGGATATGGTCCACCGTCCAGCAAAAGTCCATTCTCGTCGGAACGTAACGCGGACGAGAAGCATCAGCAGCAAAACGCCGGGCGGCAGAACCCACCGACGCCAACCTCGGAGAAGGATGTTAATCTTATGCAATCCGCTCCGATCGAGTCGACTGACGACAAGATAATCGCGAAGCAGCAAGCGCTCACGGCGGGCATAACGGGCAGACGCAATAAATCGCCGAGTCAACAGACTCAGCAATCTAGCAACAAGCAGGAGGCGAATCAGATCGTAAACGTGCCGTCGCAGAAATCGCAGATACGCAAGGAGGAGTCACGTTCAAAAAGAACTCGCAGCGGAAGTAGAAGGGTATGTATTAACGAAACGTACAAAACTTAAAACACATTATAGAATTTGTTTACTAATTTG
>NW_022639454.1:1218078-1245578 GCF_010583005.1 Odontomachus brunneus
TATATATATATATATATATATATATATATATATATATATATATATTTGCCCTTATTTATTATATTATGATATTTTACTTTTTATGTTATTACTTATATTTATTTACGTTTCAGGGGAGAGATAATCGTGAGGCGCGTTTACGTGGTAGTAGCGGCAACGTATCGAAGCAAGCTCAGTCGGATGTAGGGAACGAAGATTGGGAAACTACGTCGGAGAATAGCGAGGAGCACGTGGAGGATCACAAGGAATCGCGCAACAGTCGCAACAAGCACTTCGGTGGACGAGCTATTCAAGGCGCGAACCAAAACGCCATTGGCACAAACGCGCACTCGCGCAGAAGCGAACAGTCGACGAACAACCGAGAGCAACGTGAAAAAAGCACCAAGTCTTCCAATCCGGCGTCGCGAGCTCCTGGTGCAGAGAAGCGGAATCTGCAGAATGCCGGATTCAGCGCCCAGAAGAATCACACCGATAGTATACCACCGTTGATGCAAAATGCGCAAGTGCAGAATGGCGGGAGGTCTAGAAGTCAAAGCTCGACCAACAACGGCACGATCTCGAGTAAGTCGAGTAATAAGGACAGCATGGTCAATCGTATCGACGAGATCAAGCTGGCCGATCCGAACCTAGTGAATCAAGCTTTGAGCGACCTCAGCAAGAAATCTCAGACGAAGGACAAGAAACTAATTGATCCCGAGGTCGAGACGAATAATTGCACCGAGGATACCGCGAATGCCTCGGAGGATAAATTGGACTCCGACGGTTTCCAGGAGGTGCGGTCGAAGAAAAATGTGAAGGAGTCTAGACACAACCAGAAGGAGGAAGCGAAACCCTCCGCCAAAAGAGATAAAGAGAAGGAGCGCGAGCGTGATCGTTCGAAATCGAAGACGAACGGTTCGCAGCAGGTTTTGCAGCAGGTGCAAAACATACCGCCCTTACTCGGCCAGAATATCCCCCAGCCGGTCAACATGCCGCAGAAGCAGTACGACAATAGAAACTCGAGGAATCCGAGACTTGCTCCGCGATTCCAACGTCTGGTGAAGCAACAGCAGCAGCAGATGTGCTCGACCGACGCGAGCGATCTGAACAAGATGAATAGTTCCGGCAACAACTATGTCAAAGACTCGTCCAATAGCCCGGCGCCTCCGCCGCCGGTTAACGCGTGGGATAAGCCTTTCACTAGCCAATTACGCTCGAATTCGCCATCTGCAGTTCCTACGGATATCCAATTGATGTCCGGTTTAACAGCTCAAAATGATCACAGCCACGAAGGCAATGAGGCTAATTCCGGACACAGTAGCCAACGAAATTCGCCGAGTGGCGAGAAGACTAACAAGAATCTAAAGGAGACTCTGGCGGAGAAGAACGTGTCCGACGTGTCTTCGCCGCCTGTACAAACCTTGATTTTCGAGAACACAAATTATTCCAAGACCACCAAGACAAGCGGACCCGCGGATCTGGCGGTCAAGTCGAAGTTCTCAAATCACATCAAGACGCAGCAACGAGCCGAGAAACGCGCGGAAATTGAGGAGGACGGCAGTCAGGTGCAGCAGCACCAGCAGCAGACGCTTTCCGTTGCGTTCTCCAATAAGCCGAATGACTTGATAAAGGACAAGAATCAGGAACCGATCCAGATGCCATTGTCGTTCAACAAGAATGAAGATAACGCCGATATGAAGTTAGACTTCACTTTCGACTCTGATCTTTCGCAATTGACAGATGACAAGAGCAAGAGCCTCGGTATGGCACGCTCCATGCATATGGCCGGCGGTCAAAGCACGATATCGCCGTCGACCGCGGAGCTCAATCTCAAGATCGCGTCCGTAAAGAAAGTCTGGGAAAATGCGACTCCGATGCCGACCGTTGTGGAACACGAGGATGGTAGTGTAGTCAGTAATGCGACTAGTTTCCCGCAGGCGTTCGAGAGCGGCGACGTCGACGACAGTTACAGCCCGCACCAGCAGTACAATCAGAACAATATGAAAAGCGAAATCACAACGTCTACGAATGTATGCAAGGTGAGAAAATTTTATTTTGCGATAATTCGCTATTATATCATGCATGTAGTAGAATTATTGTAACTTTAAATTTTAATATTTTCTTTATCTCATTCACTTGCATTATTACTATTATTATAATTCACTAGTTTTCTTTTAAGAAAAATATATTTTTTATCATTTCAGGTCTTTTTCTCTCTCCTAGTATATATTTTATTATTTTCAGTTGTTTTTATTATTATTATTATTATACCGTTGTCATTATTATTATGACTACCATTCTTTATTGTTTATCATGAGACAAAATAAATGATGAAGAACAAGTTTGTTAAGAGAGAATAAGTTTGTATTTTCACTAGATTCTTCAAGCAAATTTGAATACTCTTATTTATTAAGAATGGTTGTTGTGACAATTATATATATGTATACGTACATGTGTATATATATGTACACATAATGTATACATATATGTAGTAATTAAATATTGAAATACAATGTCCCTTGTGGGAAGATGCTGACTCTTTGCCTGATGCGCAGCTGGTTCCCCCGCAGGTGAAGCCGCAGCAACAATCTTCGGGGAGCAGTGGCACACAACCAGGATCTACAGTGCCCGGACCAAGTCCCATCGGAGCTGGTCAAAGTCCTATTGGCCATCCACCCGTTAGTCTCCAAGGTCCTCTAAGTCCACCTCCATTCAATTCTACAGGCCAACCTTCGCACATTAACTATCAAGTGCGTTACATATTTTTATCGTTTATATTCTTTTACAAACTGAACCAGATGAGCAGCATACTGAGAGGAATGATCTGTTTTATTTTTAGGAATTCCCACAATATCCTGGCTCACAAGCAGCGCAATATGGCAGCATGTCAGCTATACCATCGCCACCGGCCGTGTTGTTCAACACAGGTTCAGGACAGCTACCGGCACAAGCAGGCGGTTTATATGGAGCTTTTCAATTGGATCAAAGCAGATCACCATTCACGCAGTATCCACCTTACGCTCCGTCTCTTCAAAGCTCGTTCAGCCAACAAAACGTGTACTTGCAGCAACCGCCACCGCCGCCGCCTCACGCACCGAATGCTCCCACACCGGAAATGTATCAGAGCAATTTGTCACAGTACCGCATTGTACGTTTGTTTTCACATCCTCTCTTTTTAATAATTATTTTATTGGCATTATAATATGAATTGTATATGCAACGAAAGTAATATTTGTTACTATTCCATTCTGGAATAACAAAAACTTGAATTTTTTGTTCAACTCTGCAGACTGCGGCTGCTGCTCCTCCCTTTGGACAGAATCAGCAACTCAGTAACAATCCCAATACGGTACTTATCAGTTCGTCGTCAAATTCTTTGATGTCGGCCAGCGTGAAACCCTCTTCTCAACAGATTGGTGCTATTGGAACTAAAGCGCCACATTTTCAGACCCCATCGGCTCCTCAACCAAATCAAGTACGATTTCGATAGCGATATTTTATGATATAAATTTTGTAGTACTTATGAGCATATCGATAAAAAATGATTTCTTTTAGTTGACTTACATACCATACGATCCGAATCAAGTACTCGGTGTAAGTGGCAGTTACATGGGCAATTCGCAGTTAGTACAAAGACCCGGTCCAAATGTTCAAGCGTCCGCTAATAGTTACTACAGTGCTACATCTGCGGGTAAATTTAATGTTTTGTTATAAATATACATCTCGCGCGCGCGAGTTATATACATTAGTCTCATATCTATCCTCTGCCACAATCGTGGTATTTCCAGATGTGTTTCCGGGCTCGCAAACAGGTTTTTATCAATCCGGCGGCGCTACTCAACAAACTGGTACGCACTACGGTCTGCAAGGATTCGGTCAGCATAGTCAGAGTTTGGCGACGGGTAGTGCAACTCCGGTCGGTCTGCAGAACTATGGTCCTGGATTCTTGTCGAGTTCGGGATTGCAAATAGCTGCAGCTGCTCAACAATATCGCAATCCTACTGGCGGTTTACCAGGACCAGGGAATGCAGCACCTACGTTTCTTAGTAAGCACCAACCGCAGGAGCAGCCCCGGCAATTGAAGAGCCCATCGGGAAATCAACAGGATGTGCTTGCTTCAGTTTTTAGCTCAAGTAAGTGTATTATCAATTCTAAAAGTAGTTGAAACAAATAACTTTGTCCAGTGAAAAGTTATTGCTTGGTAAATAGGTTTCGTATAATGCGTTACATTGAACTAATGTTTTAATTACAGCGCCTCAAATACCGTCACCTAAATCGAGGAATTGTAAACAACAATCCTCATCACAACAACCACAACCAAGTCCTACGCAACATCACAAGTATCCACAATATCAGGGCGTTAGTCAGTCTGCTCTGGTAAGCAGCTACAATAACTACGTATGTACCATTTATTCATTAAAATTATCTCATTATTATTGTTATTACAATTATATATTATGCATGTAACTTTCTGATAAATTCTCTATAAATTACTTATATAACGTAAAAAGAATTTTTCCAAAACAATAAAAGATAAAATCTTTATTAAATGGCATCTCTATAACGAGTCCTGTATTATACAAAAAATACAATATGTTATAGTTATTGCAACAAAATTTTCGAATAAAAAATGTGTAAACAATTTTTTTTTATTAAAAAGAACATGATTATATTTGAAATGACAACAAAAAATGTGATATATTTGTCTTTATCTAATAAAAATTGTATAATTCTACAATTTATTACTGCACGTATATCTACAGGTTTTGCAACAGAATGTGCGTGGAATGGGCATGCCACCTCGTGCAGGCCTTCAACAATCACAGCAACGTTATCCACCTCCTATACAACGACCTGTAGTACCATTTGCACCAGGTCCAAATAATCCCGCGCAACAGCAACCTACTTGCATGCCTACGCAACAGCAGCAGCAGGCTCAAATCAACCGTCACAGACCGAATTTACATCAACAACAGCAACAACAACGCAACATGAAGATGCAACAGCAATATTACTCACCGCAAGGTAGGTAGCTAAAAACAATACTGATATAGCGAAGCTATAAATGTATATAATTGTATACAATTCTTATATACATATATGTGATATATATGTGATATATATACATATATGTGATGTATAGCTATACATCTCATATGCATATGTAGCTATATGTGATATGATTTATGGACGTTGTTATAATTAATTTAAAAATGACAGTTGTTTGTACTTCTCTCTAGGAAACGTCAAGATGGATTCAAGTGACAAAGCTGATAACCACAACGACAAGATGAACGATGGTCCTTCTGGAACACAAGCCGGGGCTAACAAGTCTAATGTGAACCAGCAAGACAGTGATAACAATAAGGAAGAAGTGAATCAGCAAAACGAGTGAACGTGAATATAGGTGAAGGTGAACACTCTTGTTCTTCCATTCATGGAAAAACATCTATCTTCGATTAAACATTTGATATAATCTCGTCGACAAGGGCAAAGACTAACGTGCTTTCTTGTTTTCCGAGAAAGAAAGCGCGCGATGTCATACGATGGAATTCGTTTAACTACGAAATCACGTGCTTATATAATCGACTACCAGTTAAATAGATTAAACATTTGATTTTCGTGCTGTATCGAAGGAAAGGATTTATAGGAAGGTAACATTATTTATACGCACTTCCTATTCTTTAGTTGTGTAACGGCATAAACTTTTCGTCTCTGTGAATTCGAAAAGACCTTTATTAAGCATTTCCACTATTAAACGATATCGAATATACGTGAACATATTTAAGAATGACAGAGTTAATCATGAGCGTTGATACCGCTATGGGAAAGCTTGAGAAGGTGGCATGATTAAATTGTCGCGTTACACGTTTGAAAATGACGTTTGAAAACTTGACTCAAGAAAGAAACGTGCTGTCGTCGAATGGAATGATAATCGATCAATTACAGACGAAAATCGTCATAAAAAAAATATTCTTCTGTATTGATGTACGATAAGAAGTTTACGTTTTCGTGGAGTTGTATCTGTGGAAAGTGAGTGCACAGACTTTATTGTATGTATATATATGTATATGTGTATATATATATATATGTGTGTATATATATGTATATATATATGTATATGCATATATCTCTCTGTACCCAGATCAGGATCAGTTTGCAGCAAGACGGCAATACACGTCCTAGGACGCACGGCGCACGTTTTCTTGATCACGTCGCAAAGAAGATTTAGAGAAAGAGAGTGTAAGGAAACAGTTCGTGAATGGGTTACGATTATCGCAATTTCATAATATAGTAACGAAGGAACTGATGAAATGTGCGGCGGTATAAATGTTCCCCGTTTATCCGAACAATAAGGAAACGAAATGACACTTACCGATTATGAACATACGGATCTACGCATGCCTATGTCGCACCTATGTATCGCGACAAGGGACAGCTCCATGTATATTGATCGTTTTGTCGATGATGCAAGGTCATGGTGAAACTTGTGCGACGAAATAGAAAACTGTTGTTTATAGATATCGCACAAATCATCATGATCTAGCTTTACTCACGACGAGTATCAATCATTAGATATATAATATAAGATATTGCTTGTGAAGCGCGCGCGTGAAAGGTCATTAGACGGATAAAACGTTCGGAAACTTTTCACGCCTAGACAGATTATATTGGACAACTGAACCGCAACCTATACTATCGCAACGTACGAAAAGGAAAAAAAGAATTGTATATTCTCTGCTTTCGTTGCAGTTAAAGCTTTGTTATAAAGATAAAGCCCATGAAAATAAATAGTAGTATTCACAGGATACTATCGTTGCCCGATTTATTGAGCAAAGATAGCGTGGCTATGCCCGTCTCGCCCGGTTTTCGAGAGGAATTTAGGCAATGTTGAGATAATCGGATGTCAACCATCAACAAAAACCACGATAACTGCCAGTCGTACTGACGACCACTATCCTTGAACTCTGAGAATTTTTCATGTCGTATTCGTGATATGTCTGTGTGAATAGTGAAACATGTATTAGAAGAAGAGACACTTAACACCCATACGTAGGCTTGTTAAAAATTTAACACACTTCAATGAATTTAGGGAATATCGACTAGAGAAAGGATAAACTTGCGATTATCCCCTTTTATCCTGTTATCTTTTCTCCGAAGCGTTGAGAATTTCAAGAAAATTACTAAAAAATGAATTTAATGTAAATTAACATGAAGCCACGATATGTGAATTATAAAAATGGCTGCAACTCTTTTGTTGTTATAAAGATATATTAATTCTTGATGAAGACTATCTGAGTGGTGTGGGCAACATATACAATATTTTAGAAAAGAAAAAATGTTGTGTTGCAGTCTCAAAGATATGGAATTAGTAGTAAATGCTTCTCTCTTATGTTATCATCTTAATTTTCTAGTACTCGTTTGGCATTACTGTTGTAATTTATTCTTAAAGACGTATAAATATCAATATCACTAATATGATTAATTTGATATATGTAAAATACATGTTTTTATGTAAACCATTGAAACTTTGTCTGAGACCAAGATCTAGTGTATTTATATCTTTAAAAACATGCTCATCTTTTTTGTGTTATTTTAATGACTGATTATATTAAATAATGGTACGGTGTACGCGAGTACTGGAAAATCGAGTTCTATCCTAAGCATTAATCACCGCGATCGCTATTACCACTTCGATCATTAGCATCACCAGCAGTTGGATCATTATCAGCAGCATTGTAACAGTAGTGTAGGAGTAGAAGTAGCAGTGGTAATAGTTGGTGTTTACGGAGTATGCGCGGTTGTAATAATGATAGTATTAATAATAATAGCAGCAATAGTAATTGCAGCGATAATAATAGTAGCGATACCACCAATCACCACAGCAGTAGCATTATGATAACGTTCATCTCAGTGTCTTTCTTAATTTTAATTGAAACATTTCTGATTTATCTTTATTGATGTTCTTATCACTTTTTTTTATCTAACATGCGTATCTCCGAAGATAGGGAGAATATGCCATTATTATTATTGCTATCATTGCTTATCGCTTTCGCCGTTATAATCCCTTCATTATTTTATTATCGTTTTAACTTATTATTTGTGTTCTATTTTCTTCACTATTACTGTTATAATTGGTTTGATTTATCACCGTTGCTATTATCATATATACACATACATTACTATATTATTATTATATACTATCATCATCAAGGTCATTATCATTTAGTGCTGCTATGGTATTATAGTACTACCGTTATTATTACTATTACCATTACTCTGCTATTACTATTATTACTTAATATTTACTATTACTACTTACTGTTACTACTATTACTACGGTCATTTTCTATTATTACTACAACTACCACCACTGCAACAACTTTATCACTATTACCATTAGTACGACTGCTACTATATATTGTTTTATATTATTTTAATTATATTATTTTTATTATTATTATATAATTATGGTTATTATTAATGCACGTGTACACTCAATGGATGATGACGGTGAAGAATAGGATAAAAAAAAGTAAGTAACTGTGGATAAGTATGTTAAATTGTATGGGTATGTCTCACACATAGGGTACTCGACAAATTTTATTAAAGATATTAAAAATCTGTTTAATAGCATCTATTATAGCTTAACTGCGACGTGATGGATTTTGTTGATATCACAGTTGATGGTCTGTCGTATTACAATATAATCGCTTATATAAAAAAAAAATAATTTAATATTTAAATAATTATAATATGGCCATGTTATAATTTATAAGAATGTGATATATATTTATGCAATATCGTATTTATGATTTTTTTTTCATGTTCTTGTGCTCTTATTTTTCTTTAGCAAACAGCAAAAGTATTAAATAATATCTTTTCGATTAAGATTATTCTTATTAATAACGACATGAAAATTGTTGGTTTATTTTATTATAAAGACGAAATTATAAAGTAAAATACTGTACATTTTCTTGAACATTTAATATCTTAAGTATTAACGTGAAAGAGAGCTTAAAAGTAATACGACAGATCTGTTTACCTATCGCAGGCCGTCTGTAATTATACCGATCTGTAGTTAGAAATATGACGAACACTACTTATACATTTACGTGCTAAAACGTGAAAATAAAATAGTAAACGGCAATTTGCTACTATTAATTTGTGCAGTTAGTTGATACAACCCAACAAATCTGTATAGGTGAGAAGAGATTAATAAAAAGCTTTAATAATAAAGAAGTGTAAGATGTTTGTGTAAAATTACATTTCTATAAAAGAACGCAAATTTTGATCTAATTTAATTATTATTCAATCTAGCTAAGTTTTTTTTTTAATAGAGGTAACATTGTCTGATAGCAATCTTGATGAATATAACAGTGCATTTGCATAATACAGAATAATACATAAAAATTAAACGATAATGGATACGTGAAATACTTGTTTATCACAATGTTTGGAAAAGAGTAACCTTTGTACTTTATTGAACTAAAAAAAATCAATATATTAAGATGATTGAACTTTTAAAGAACAAGTCACATTTGGCCTAATCTAATGCAAATATAGCATTATATTTTAAACATGTTGAGTTTGAAAGAAACACTCGTGCAACTGAAGAAATTGGATAGAACTGGAGCAGCATGGAATTGCAAATCTGGAGAACTAGTAGAGGTATGTATAAGTCAACTAGTATAAAAATAGAAAGAAAATAATTATATGATTTAGTTAAAACTTAATAATTTCTCAACAATCAATTATAGTATACTTTAATGATATTATTTTGATCTTAATAAAAAATAAGACATCTATGTTTATTTCTATGATTGTGTAATTACTTATATTTTCCTGTGATTTTTTTTTATTCGCACGTTCAGAAGACATTAGCAATTTTCTGTTATCGTGATTTCCATTGATACACGTGCAATGGTGCCCAAGTACACCGAGAATCGATAATTATTTTTATTTATGTAAAGTCATGTAACGTGTATATTCTCGTTTTATTAGAGAATCAGTAGAATGCTACCAATATTCTGTTCCACGCTATTATTTTAATTATTATTAAATTCTAAATAAATTATGTTGTTTGAACACATGGCTGAGCATATATGTAATTTTCCTTTACCTCTACCAACATCCCCGATGTAAAAATATTCTGTTTTATTATTAATAAGTCAATATAATGAAATAAAACATTCAATGTTACCGTATACTATTTGAAAATAAATTACATATATAGAAATATATATACGAAGATAACGATTACATGAAAATTAAAAAATCCTTTCCTTCAATCACAAACAATATTGAAAATTCTACAAGCTGTAACTTCCGCAAAAATAACAGTAATGAGGTAAGCCGAGAAGCATTTTACAGCTGAAAGACTCCAATTTTCAGATATATTGTTAAACATATAGAAGATTTAATTTATTTTTACAATATATACGTTTTTAAATAAAAATCTATCAAATATAAAAATCTTTAGTAAATTTTATCGAGTTACACTATGTAAACAAGAATTTATAGATAAATAACATTTATGCCATTTGAAAGTATGAATCTTCTCCTTTAATTTACATCAACGAAAATTGCGGTACGATTTTCTTTTACCGAATTATTTAATGTTAAAGGAGAAATGACACTTTGAGTTTAATCACTTACAGCAGGCGAGTAAAACGGTGTGCAATGTTCACTCAACAATGAATAAAAAGCTAAAAGTTCCCTTTTTAAAATACACTTATCATATTTTTAATAAAAATAACTTTAGTATAAAAACTTGATTAAAAAATGCGATTGAATTTGAATAGTCGCCATTTTTCATTTAACTCGATATATTTTATCTACAAGCGTTAGTAACATTATAAAGTTAATATAACTAAAAAATATATACATTAATCTTTAAAATGTTTTTTGAGCCATTTTGCTATTGTCATTTTTGCGAAAATTATAGCCTGTTAAGTTCCACATATGTTTTAATATAAGAGAAAATCTGACCCGTTGTTGAGAATATATCTATCATTATCTCAATTGTTCTATCTATCACTATCTGCGTTTTTTTTTTTTTTAATTATGATATTATATATAGCCTTTAAGTACAAGCTTATTTGGCCTAAACTACTTACAGTCTTTATTTTCCTTACCCTATCTAACATTGTTTTCTTATTTCTAAGACATGTGTATAAGAATGTCTTAAGTTATCTATTTACATCTACTGTTTGGAGCTTGCTTGACCTACTTCTATCCTTGCCGCTCGTATCGTCTCCCTTCTTTGTTTTTTCTTCTGTCTTTGAAAATAAAATGTTTGTTTTCTAATTTCTTATTTGTCTTATTTTGCTACCAACTACCTGCGTTGGTCGATGTGTACGGTGGCGGCTCGTAGCGGAGACTTCGGAACTAAAAGTCGACAGAAATAACGGGTCTAATAATACCTTAAGGCCAAGTCACACTAGCGATTGGCGATTGACAATTAAAGATTAGATTTTAACAAATCAACAAGCTTCAGCCTTGGCTTGCTTTGTTCCAATTGCTCAAGTTCCAATCTTCAATCGTCAATCATCTATCGCCAATCGTTAGTGTGATTTGGCCTTTAGACCCGTTATTTTTGTTGATGTTTAGTTCCGAAATCTCCGCTACGAGTCGTCACCGTACACATCGACCGTACGAGTAATGATAGATTTGAGGTAGTAATAGAACAAGTAGTGATACAGGTAGTGATACATTTAAGTAGATCACATGCATTTTTTCCTTACATTAAAAGATGCAGAATTCAACGGGTTATAATTTCCGCAAAAATGACGATAGCAAAATAGTTTGAAAAGCATTTTAAAAATTGCAGTCTCTACTTTTCAGACATATCAAATTCATAACGTTATTACCGTTTGTAGACAAAATACATCGAATTAAATGAAAAATGGTGACTACTCAAATTCAACCGCATTTTTCAATCAAGTCTTTACACTGAAAAGTTATTTTTATTAAAAATATGATAGGTGTATTTTAAAGAGGAAACTTTTAGCTTTTTATTCATTGCCGAGTGAACATTATATATCATTTTGCTCGCCTGCTGTAAATAATTAAAGTCAAAGTGCCATTCCAAATTTAATATTAAATAATTCGGTAAAAAAAATCGCACCGCAATTTGCGTTGATGTAAATTAAAGGAGAAGATTCATACTTTCAAATGGCATAAACGTCATTTATCTATGAATTCTCGTTTACGCAGTATAATTTAACAAACATGATCAAACATTTTAGCACTTGACGGATTTCGATTTATACTCATGCAACATGGCAAAAATTAATTACGCTTTATATTTAATAATATATTTGAAATTAGAAACTTATATCTATAAAATGCTTCCAGAATCACCTCGTTACTGTTACTTTTGCGAAAGTTACAACTTTTACAAACTGTAACCGTAGGAAAAGGTTCTTTCATGCTCATACTAGTCATATTTTATTTATTTATTATATATATACTTTTTCTCTTTTATTAATATTTAAAGTAATTATTTCTTAAATTTTTCGTCACATCCTTTGTGTAAAATAAGCAGATATCATTCCACTCCGAATATCAGAAGGTTTGTTTTTCGTCCCTGCACTGCTGAACTGATGCAATAAGTTAGAGCGAGAAAAAATATACTTGTCTCATTCTAACTTATTGCACCAATTCAGCAATGCAGGAAGAGAAAACAGACCTAGAGGTTCTATTTCGCGTTAAACGTTAACGCTAAATCGACTCGATTGATCTAGCTTAAATAAAACATGAAAGCGTAGTGTTAACGTCAGCGTTTGTGGAGTGTTAAGAGCGGTTGACAGCTGTCGATGTCAGTCGTGTCCATCATCACGCATTATAAATCAAGTGGAACTACTCCTGCTTCTCAACATTAATATTTAGGATGTTTCTGAACGATTTTTTCCTACAATTCGCTCAATTATCAACTTAAAATAACGTCTATACATGTTGATTAACTAATGGGGAACGAGAAAAGTGCCCTACGTGGGCTCGAAATTGAAGACAAGGCTGTTGAGGTTACGGATTACTGGATGCATTATGATGCGAGTATACATGACTCTAGTCTTCAAAAACTATCAATATTTATTAGTGAACCCTCTTTACACTTTACCGCGACATTTGGGAGGCCATCACCATTGGAACGAGCAGCAAAGGTAGATTTTTACTTGGTTGTTAAATAGAATTAATGCGATAGTGATTCTATATATTTTACTTAAAAGAATGCAAGAGGCAAATATTTCTTAAACTAATAAAAATCTTATGTTTCTTGTAATAAATTTCTTTTAAGTACAGTAATAAATTACCAATTGTAGTTTATGCATGTTATAAAAAATAAGAAATATGTTAAAGATAGATTATCCATGATGCTTATGTTTTAGAATTTCATGTTATACCGACATCCTTGTATATTGAAGTATATCTCCTCCTGGAACAAAGGTAGTAAGTTTTTCCTTGCTACAGAAGAAGCTAGACCATTAATTCAAGTGATTGAAAAGCAGAATATACTGCAAATATGTATTGGTTTGCATAGTATCCTGCGAGCTTTAATATTCCTACATGAAACTGCATTGGCATCACATAATAATATATGTAGCAGCTCTATTTATGTTACCACAGAAGGATACTGGAAATTAGGTGGATTAGAATGTCTATGTAAGTTTGCAGATGCAACATCAACATACTATCAAAGAATAAAGAGTTACAGGTATGAAAGGGGCATATCGCCGAATGAAGACATAGCTGACTTAGCTAAATCTTCTAATCTTGCTGCGATTGATTCATATGCATTCGGAGTACTGGCAGAAGATATCTTGAAAAATTTACAAGCTACAGGTATACAGAAACGGAAAACTATGACATAACATATATTGTCATTCATATAAAATACTTAAAACTCTGTATCAAACGATTTTAGATGAGGCACCAAATCTGTTGGAATTTAGAGAATTCTGTAGAAAAAATCTACAGAATCCAGATGCATGTCTGAGAAGCAGCGTACTGAGTGTACTGCAACATTCTTTCTTCACTCATGAGTTCATAAGAATACATGCATTCCTAGAAGAATTACCATTGAAAACTGATGTAGAAAGAGAAGAATTTTTCACGTGGGTCACTTGAAGGAGAATATAAGTATCTTCTATGCAGTATAGAGTATGTAAGAAATACAAAATTTTTTATAGGACGTTAAGGCAACAATTACAGTTGTATCCTGAAGCTGTCGTTGCTGAACAACTTGGCAGAGTGCTTCTCTCCAGAATGGTTTTGTTGGATGGTACTGCTCAAGTGAAACTTTTACCTTTCATCTTTAAACCCAAAGGTGAGAGAACACTTATACTGCATCTATAAGATTTTAATTATCTCTGTTCAAACAGCTTATCGACATATCTCATGTAAGAAATAATTTAACAAAACGTTCAATATTTGCAGATGAAAAGAACGACTTAGGAACTAGTCTATTTACAGTTTCTACCTTCAAAAGTATTTTAGTACCAAGGCTCTTGCAGATGTTTTGCATTCGAGATGTATCAATTCGTCTGCTGCTGTTGTCCCACTTCAACTCATTCGTACATGTATTTGACATGGACGAACTGAAAAGCCACATTCTTCCCGAATTACTTGTCGGTATAAAGGATACTAACGACAATCTCGTTTGTGCCACATTGAGAGCATTGGCCGATGTTGTACCGATCTTGGGTGCAGCGGCAGTTATCGGTGGTAATAGGGGAAAATTATTTACGGACGGTCGACCGAACAAAACGATGACTCGAAATACAAACCTCGGCGATATCAGCAAGGTTTTGACGTTGACCAAAGAAATACAGAACGTCTACGTGAATATAGATGAGAATGACGTACATTTATCAGAAAGGCCATCGCCAGATGGCGGCGAAGATAAAAGAGAAAAGGAATTTCCATTTGTTGAAGAGGAATCCTGGTCAGATTGGGAAGCACAAGAGGCAGTTGGGACCAGCCACAGTCAAGTAGAAGAAGCTCCTTCTGATAACGTGCAGACGGAACCGCAGAATAATACTGGCGACACAGACTTACCCTCTCCTTTATCAGAATCTTCGTCGAATGCGAAAAAGACAAATTATACAAAGAAACTGGTAATTTCGGACATCACGGAGCTTGATATAAAGAACTCGAAAACGATAAAATGTCCGAAGGAAGAATTTGATTTTTTCACGGATATGGAACCTGTGATAAAGAAGACACAGATTTTACATATTGAGGAGACAGAGTCACCCAAAAACATGTTCGACGTAAGAACATCGAATGTCACCTCAGAGGAACACGATGACAATGGCTGGGGAGAAGATTTGAGCGATTTGAGTATAGACGATACTCATGTCGACTCTGCAATATAGTGAGTTGCCCTGTAAAAAAAGAGAAAGAGAGGGGTACTCTAAGCGCTTAAACTTTTGTAATATTTCAAACGATTAAGCGCTCAACAACTTTTGTAAGATTTTGAATTTACTATTGATGTTGCACAAAAATGACTGAGCTCATTTAGTTGTATTCATTTTTATTGACGTCCAATCAGTATATATGAATTCATCGATTCATATATACCGTATTCCATGTATACCGTCACAAAGTATTTTTAATAAAAATCAAATATATATGTTAGAGTCTGGTATAGTATTCTCCAATATTTTTTGCAGAGTATCCTAAAAAACTTCTTTAAAAAATCTCGTGAATAAACACAGTAGATCTGTTTACCCAGATTTTAATGGACAGATTATGTAGATTTTATGTATATTTTATGTAGATTTTTGTACACACGCATATAACAACGTTAAAATAATTATTCTTTACCCAAGAAGTTACAATGTTAATCGATCGATTTATTAATAATCTCTGAAAATATCTAGGCGTCTCAGTGGACATAATGATAAAACTGATTCTCAGATATTTTTCTCGATAGATAAAATAACAAGGAAAGCATTACTGGCGATACGAGATAAACATGGATTCAGATCGCTATTAATACAATCTCGTCCTTTCCCTCGTGACGGTTAAAATCAGAGTACGCGTGTACTCGAATAGACATCAGAATGTATCGGACGCTTGCGATTGCGCATCGTGCGGAATGTTAACGTTCGTCCACGACCATTGTTTGCGGTATTATGAATCGTGAATATCAACAAACGTCGATCGTATAAATACGTAATCGGTTCCATTGCCCGTTGATCGCTCGATCTCTTCTTCACTTGCTTCGTACAGATCCAGAGTTCCTAACCTATGCGCGCAATCGCTCGCGTGTATCTCGCGTCCATCGAAAGTCGAGCTTCGTGACCGGTTGAAGTTCAATCCCCGGTAACACAGTCCTCGAGAAAGGATGCGGAACAACGTGGACGAACTGCTAGACGAGGAGCATTGGCGCGTCGAGGCGCAGGCGGTGATTAACGACGTGAAGATGCACGTGCAAAATATAAAAGTGTCGGAGCGCTTGACTAGCACCAACAAAGTCATCTATTTAAACCTGACCACGCTGGAAGGCTTGCGGCTCTGCGTGGAACTGTCCGCCTCCGGTTTCACCATCGTCGGTAATCGGTACGACGACGTATCGAATACGAACAACGAGCATTTCGAGACGCCATACAGCTTGCTGGAATACGTCAGCCCGCGTTACAGGGAATCCTTCGGCTTGTCGCTGTTGAATAAGCTGAAAGACCTGAAGAATCAGCAGTAGGACTCATTTGCAGACGGGCGACAAAGAACAGTGGAGATCGTGCTCGAGGATGCTTCCTTAGATAATGGTCTATACAGTTAACTGAACTATTTATACAGCTCTCTCTCCGTATTAATTAATGTGTGTGAATCGTACAATAAATATATATAATTTTTTAGAACTCTGTTTATAATTAGTGCGACAAATGGGGTAGGATACAGCTATTTATGAAGTAACCTTTTCGCTGTCTGGCACAACGGTGATCTCGCGGAGCGTCGATTTCGTCGTTTCCTTCTTACGTACGACGGCTCTTGTATATTTTTATCGCCTTCCGCGAAGCAATTTTCTGATACTCTTGCTCTAATCAGTGGCCTTACAGACGCGCTACATTACGCAGTATGACGCATGCTTATTGCTTTGTTCTTTCGACATACCTACAATGTGATTTTGTATTTGAACATTTCTGTTTAAAATAATGAGTGTAAAATGGCAACCTTAACTTAAATTTAACTTAAATTTCAATCTTAATGAGACGAATCAATAAAAGATAATGATTGATCTACAGTGACCTTCAAACAATAATGTAATCTCATTGTTTTGTATCT
This sequence comes from Odontomachus brunneus, assembly GCF_010583005.1. Classification (NCBI taxonomy): domain Eukaryota; kingdom Metazoa; phylum Arthropoda; class Insecta; order Hymenoptera; family Formicidae; genus Odontomachus; species Odontomachus brunneus. The sequence continues at coordinate 1,235,350 of NW_022639454.1, forward strand.
ATCATTTTAAGCAAGGATGTAGTATCACATCAGTAGTGAAAACATGAAAAATGCATTTCATCAAACTTTAATAGAATAAGAACCATAGTGCACTGATACAATTCACATATGGATTCATATGTGGATTTTTGAGAATTCAATCACAGTAATAAAAAGTAATATTAGATCACAGTAATAAAAAGTAATATTAGTAATATTAAATAATATTTAGATTCGACATAGCCTGTATATAACTTTTCTATGTTCCAAGTAGTATTTGAGCGTTTGGACTCTATTTATGTTTTCAAAAGACATCTTTGCAATTCAGATTTTACTGTCGCACGCAAACATTTTTTTTTGTATCGCAGGACTGAAATATCTCAAATGAATTCTATTTTTCGTGTGTTACATATACACGAAAAACAATTTTATTTCACTTACAATTTGCTGCATATCTACTGTATATCTCGAACAAAAATGGAAATCATTTCAGGTTAACGTGAAAATAGTGAAAACTCAGCTAAATTATACCAATTTCGACCAAAGAGCGCATCGCGTGCGCTTTACTATACCTTTCGTGGAGTTCGTTTATTTCGTGGCGAATCGTCTCCTTAGAAATAAATCAAGTATCCTCTATAATTTACCTTCATATCTGCAATGCTCGCGTTACTACGAAGGCGACCTTGTAATTAACGCGGTAAGAAGATTCAAGTGTCTGTCATTAGAATTTTGCAGACTCACGTAGTCTACGTTGACATGTCGGTCTATACGTAACAGTGCATTAATATTAATAAATTATTCAAGTGTGTGATTATTTGCATTGCTAAGGCATTCTTGGAATTAATCAGTGCTACCTGACTGTACCGCCTCAATCATATTTTTTATTCTGGTACAAAGTGTATCAAGTGCACTTTGCCACATTGGCCACGAACTGAGTGATGCTAGATTGTGGCCAGACGAATTATCTGAGTATCCAGAATCAATTGATAACGAGCGCCCCTTCCATCAGGGGCGGCGCAAGGAACTATCAACGTCCATCTTTAAACAGCTTCTGCAGATCTATGGACACTTTTCATGAGAAAAACACGGAAAAGAAGAATTCCTGCTTCACGGAATGAGCAGTGTTCGTTTGCGAATCTTTAATTAGGCTGGTTTGATAATAATCGGCAAGTTAATTGGTAAGTTACTTTGTACGCATATGTATACATACCGACTTGCGCATCTTAGCCAGTACAGGCGAAATTGTCATGAATCGGCGTCAATAAGGGTTAGAATCAAGAACCGTTAGTCTTCCTCGCTTGAATTTGAACAATTTGTTGCACACTAACAATCTTTCAGGAGCTGTATTCGAACGCTAATATACGTCTTTCCGATTCTCAAGCAGAAACATCTTTATACGAGACGCTTGTTTAAGAAAAATAGAACTTGGACGTACTTGGACGCGTATGAATACGCGTAAAGAATGTAACCCTAGGAACCATTAGAATTGAGATAAAAGATAATCCGAAGACGATTAAAAAATAAGCACAAACGACTTTTACAGAAATGCACTTTCGCGGGAATTTTGTTGCCGTTCACCGTGATGCGCTCACACATTCAGAAATTAACGAGATAACTTAAAATTAACCATATTAATGATCTTTAGACCGATGTTATCAACGTTTCCGCGACAATCTATAACTTTACGTTGTTTTTTAACACTTCAGGAGTCACGGAATGTTAATTAAGTCCGCTTTGACTTCTCATATTCCAAGGCTGTAAATCACGCACGACTAGGAACGACACGACTTGGAGGTAGCTGGTAGTGGGATTTAACTCCGACGAGTCAAAAGTGAAACGTTAAACGTATGATAACTAATTCAACGCAATATCGATATTTATCTCGACTTCGCCTTTGAGAATAGAATCGCGGTCTCTGGGAGAGACGACGGGGTCTCCTCGGTGAGAGATCAAACACGTCACGTAGGGCGACGAGACGCCAGTAGCCGTTCCTGTGGCCCCCGATGCACCGGCAGTTTCTCATTGCACAGCAGCGCGGCGCGACACGGCGCGGCCAGTCTTCGTCAATCGTGTCACTCGGTGCGTTCGCTCGTCGGGTTCGAAGAACCCGTTGGTGAGCGTATCCGCGAGTGGGTTCGTCTGTTGGACCTGTGAGAACGTGCGCGAGTTGTGAGCGACGAGCGGAGACGACTTTTTGGACCGCGCGAACATTGTGCGACGTTCCCGTGTGTATCGCATACGTTACCGATGTCGAGATCATTCGACGAACGATGACACGCCCGCAGCGACGACAGTCGCGGACAGCCGAGCCGTTGTCGTGAGCGAATGCTTGCGAGGACTGCTCCACGAGGACGGCACATCAGTTTCCAACGAGGCCGAGAACGACAACGACGGCGACGACGGCGGCGGCAACCGCGACGACGACGACGACGACGACGACAGGTGGTGAAATAACGGCCAAGTTGGGCCGCTTGTCGATGCTGCTGTTGCTGCGATTCGAGCAGTGTTCCGCGGACACATCACGTTCGTGCGTCCGACGTCGCGTAGAGGCTACCGCGGGACACAGCAACGAGGTGAGCGACGGTGAAGACGATGGCGCGGAGTTGCGCGAGCGCGAGTAGCTGGCGTCGCTCTTTCGCCGCACGCTGCGGACGAGAAAGTTTCATCTGGGTGACCGCGATGTTATTTAACACACACGCATAGTTCGACGACACCGCGCTCGTTTTAACGTAAAAGAAGCGTTGTCACAGTTCCCTCGCGATGGCTATCGCGGAAGAACTGCGCGTGTGAGTCAGTCCTCGCAGGAAGAGGCGTAGTTTGACAGCTGCGAAGCGTGCCGCCGCTTCGCGGATCCTGTATTCTTGTCACGCGTTTCGCGCGGAACGTGCGGAACTCACGCCCGTGTTTACCCGCGTCGTGATACGCGTTAGTTGAAAACGCGAATCGTGGACAGTCACATTTAGCTGCTGGTTGCGGCAATGTCACTCGGCGTGCGCCATGCACCGTGCTAAATTTAATCCCGTTATCTGTATTATAGCTAAGGGTTATATACATGTGTGTGTGTGTGTATGTGTTGTGTGACACGGATAGTTAGCGTTGCGATGATAGCAAGGGGCAACTAACTGCAGAGTTAATTAACACGTAACACTATCGACGCTTCTTACATCGAGTAGCTTTGATTTCTTCTAATGCCCGATTTTATTAACGTCGATCAAGTCTTAATCTCAACTTAAACTGTCTTTAGCAAAGACAAACTCAAAGTTTAATCGACATTTGAGGATATTGATGGAACCAGACTTGAGAGAATCGGTAGGTGAATTGTAATTGTTTCTCGTTTTTAATTGCATTTGGTCATAGATATGATAGAAGATCCTTAGTTACACGCTGACTAAGCATGGTTTGTGATAAATTGCTTATTTATTTTTAAAGACCAAACAGAAAAAGAAAAACGAGTGATCAAATTTAATTTGTTATTTTTCATCGTAACGTTTGCAGAGGCGAGGCGCGAGGTGTAGGAAAAAAGAGTCCAAGGAGTGATGAACCATGTTAGCGAGGTCGACATCGTTGCCACTGACCGATCCTACGAACGCGGACGTTATTAATACAGACCTGTGTGTTTTCCATCGATACTGCCTACCACACGTTACTTCGTGTTCGCCCAACAGGCAACCGCGCGCACAAACGAAATTGCGCTCTCGTCCCTGCAGGAGCGAAGTCCAAATGCTATAGCCTTTGCTCTCGAGTTTTCGCCGTGAAAGTAACGTCGTCGCATCGAACGCGTTCTGCGAACGAAAATCACGATGACGATGTTACAGCTCCGTTTCATGCGCTCGTGATTGTTACGGCTACGTCGCGGAACGTGCGTGCGTACGTGCGTGCGTCGTGCGTGCGTGCAGACGTACGGTGTGCGTGTAGTAGCGTTTCGTGAATTTACCCGGCTCGGTACCCGCTCGGGATCCTCACCGATACTTTCGCCGACCACGTAATCAACAAGTTCGACTTCGTCCTGTTACATCGCTCGGCGTACAAACAACAAGAGCAGGTTCTTTGTCACTTGGATGATAGCTCTAAAGAGCGTCGTGAAATTCAGCCACTTGTTCCTGGTTGAGACGTTCACGTCGCATCTCGTACACCGTCGTAAATATAGCGTAACATTTTCGTCTTCAATCAATTTCTCCCATTTTTCTCGTAAAGCTGTCTTAAGTCTGACATTTTAGGCAATTCGCTGGTAATTGCACGAACGGGATGAATATTGAGTCTTGGAAGGACTTGTATCATTTGGACTATAGTCGTCAGTAATGTCATGTCATTTACTACGTGTTCTTAGCTCCAGATCAGTGTTGGTTGTAGCCATAGTTATGATAATAGCAATGATTCATCAGTTAAGAGATTGAGTTAAAGGTAGTGATACGACGTAGAATTGAGAGAAAAGACTTATACATTTTTTCTTCCACTACTATGAACAATTGAGGAAGCCAATTTTAACAGATCTTACATGGCAAAGATTCAGTATTAATTAGATACTTTTGCTATATTTGTGAATACTTATGATTGGAGAGTTATGTTGTATATGCTACTAATTATTGAATATCATCAATATTTTATCTGTCTTAGTATAATTTTAAGACTTTTTGGAAAGTTTATATATCTTGGATTTTTAATGTGTAAATGAAATTAATGTAAATAGAAGCATATAGTACCTTTATGCATTTCATTTGTTTTACATATATTGAACACAACCAAAATAATTTTACTGCAGTTTAAATGCATCTGTATTACTCTTTATGTGACATATTCTACATTCTATATTTAGATCTAGTCTCAATCCAAGCTCAATGTATTTAAAGTATAAATTAGATAATGTAACCTGTTAGAGAAAATTACTGCCTAAGATAGATACACAGGGATCTAACATAGTGCAGTATTTATCCCATAACTTATTATGCTTCATATGCTCTATCTTTAATAACAGAAAATACTAGAGGATATTAATGTATAACATTTGTAATATAAAACTAGTCTACAATGTTGCATACAAAGGTAATACTAAAATTAATGTATAAAATCGGGACTGCTTGTCTCATCACTTGTGCTTCATTCTCAGGAAATGTTCATGGATTAAGATAAACCTCCATATGATAAAGCTTATCATAGAGATATTTGATATTAGATCTTTATCTGATATTGTTATATGAGAAAACGTTTTGCTTGTGGAATGAATTGCCAATCTTCTCATCCCTGCTACTAATCACTAGGATCTTATATTTTACTTTGGACTACTTAAAGAGAGTAATCATAGATATGAATATTCGTTAAATATACATTCAAAGATGAAAAGATTACTTATAGAGATACTGCTAATTACAGCAATAATGTTCACAAAGCCATAATATCCCTTTGTACTCTGTAATAATCTTGTAATACATCATAATTTATGATGTGTAGGTTCAATCTGAACTTGTCAAAACAAAGTAGACAGATGACAACCTTCTCAGGACTAAGGTATGGCAAGCTTGATGGTGAACGCCTCTAGTAAGAATAGCTCGCGCAGTGGATCTCCTAGTAGAGCAACTTCGACGTCCCAGCTACACCAGCAACAATCAACAGGAAGTTTAGATCATACTCCACGATTGCGTAATGTTTCAATGTAAGATTCTATTAATACATATTAATGTAATCTATATATATATATATATATATATATATATATATATATATATATTTAAAAGTTAAAGAGATTATCTATATATATATATATATGATTACAAAGAGAGATAAAATTTGCTAAATGCATGTTGTTTAGTTCTCAAGCAGGAGAGAGTAGCACAGGCAGTGGAAGTAGTGGCGGTGGTGGTGCTGGAAGTGGTCTCGGTATGAAGGGCAGCAGTAGACAAAGATCACCAGGGACTTTAATTCGCATGGGAGATGCCATGGACGAACCAAGTAGTAATCCAAACACTGCCGAACCAGATGAGTTTGTGCCAAATATTCATCCACCAACTGATGACGAAGGAGTATGTGTTAAAGTATTTTCTGTTTTAAGAAGAATACATTAAATGCTTCGATTTTAATGAAATATAATAGAAGAATACATTAAATGCTTCGATTTTAATGAAATATAAGATAAGAGTTCACATTAAAAGTAGCCAGGAAAATTGTTACTTTGTGCGCTTAACGTATGCATTGAACATATAAAGTGACTTTGCATTCTTATATAAAGATAGTTACATAATGTACTGTCATTGTGCTATGAACTGGCATAATAGAGAAAATGCAATATCATCAAATGCAAATATGCAATTAAGTTGTAAGATTAAGAAGCAATGTAGCGGTTTGCATAATGTCTTTGACGACATTGCATCTATTTTATATTGAAACCTTAAAAACTTTGATTTTAATATATTTAATTTACAGGAACAATATCACACGACCCCATCGTTCCTATCGAATGGCTCCTCTGAACTGATCACCGATGATGTTGATTCTAGTACAGTGCGTGTTCGTCAAGCTATTGAACATATTCAGAGTAAAATTGCTAAGACGCGGGAGCAAATAAGAATAGAACAAACAACGCGGGATGGTATGTAAACATTTCTTAATTTAACCAACGCAGGTACGAATACACAGAAGCGAGAACATAGTTCATTATTATACAATCGTATTCTTCATTTATATCAAGTCATGACATTGTATTAACGCTATTATATTTATATGCATCGTTATGTATTTTGTTTGATTTAGAAAATGTCAATGAATATTTGAAGTTGGCTGCTAACGCAGATAAGCAGCAGTTAACTAGGATTAAAACGGTATTTGAGAAGAAGAATCAAAAATCGGCCCACAGTATCGCGCAGCTACAAAAAAAGTTAGACAGTTACACGAAAAAGTTGAAAAATTACGAGATGAATGGAGCACCTACTAGTCATAGGCAACCAAGGGAAATGTTACGGGACATGGGGCAAGGACTCAAGTGAGTACTTTAGATCACTTTAGTTTTTCATATTTAAAAGACAGTTTTTATAAGTTGTGTGTCAGCAGATAAACATTGAAATCAATATAGTTAACTAATTTGAATTTATATTTTAGAAACGTGGGAGGAAATATCAGGGATGGAATCACCGGTTTTTCAGGGTGAGTCTTCATACAAAAATAGATCCTATGTGCTCCAATACACTGGAAACCCTATTTTTATGTGGTTGATTCATCGTGAAACTTATTTGAAATGTGAATGTGTTTAAATCGTATTACAGTTAATATCGTAACATAAAATTATTTATAAAATTGTCTTGAAACTTGAGGAAAACATTAAATTTAACAATATTTTTATATAAAAAAATTGCATATACGTGCTTTATTTATTTGTAATCACATTATATTGCAGAAGTGTGATGTCTAAACCAAGAGAGTTCGCTCATCTTATTAAAAATAAATTTGGAAGTGCTGATAATATAAATACTTTATCACGTAAGTAATAAACAATAAATTTCTAACGAGTCTTATGTTATCAGAATTATGAAATATATCACCATAATAGGTTACATTCACTCAAATGTTACAGTGTTTAGTTGAAAAATTAGATTATATATTTAAAATACGCAATAATACATATATATTACGTTTATTTCTATTGAATTGTATATACATAAAATATAAAATTTTATAGAATCTTCTTACAATACAAATGACAATCTTTACTTATAATTTTTATTTTCAATATCAAATAAGCAAATAAAAATTTTTTAACATTTTTGCTATCATGGCAGTTGAGAGTAGTAAGTAATTTGTTGTCTAAAAAGCGAAATTTCTGTTACACTTTATTATATGCTTCACGCACAATATTTCTATTTTTTTTGTCAGCTGCTTCAAGCTTCTTATCTTTTCTTATTTTCTTACAAAATTCTTATTTTCTTTTACAAAATAAACGGTAAAATGATGTCTTCTTAATGTATTATCAGAAACTATCTTGTACACGCAATGCATAGTTTGTTTTCAACTGCTGCTTATTAAATTAAATTACATTTTTTTTTCACTTATATAATTTAATGCAAAACAGCTCTGACATAATCTCATGTGTGTTGCAAATATTCACTTAATATTACGTTATTATGTAATTTGTAGTGGTTTAATTAATATTTACCTTTCTTTACTTACTGTTGGTTATCCAATACTTATCAAAAATACAATGAAATAATTAACTATTTTGTGCAATTACTATTAATTTTGAAGAGAATATTTTTTATAGTGAGACAACTGCTTTTTAACCGTCATCTGAAGCAAAGAGTGATATAACCGTTGTTTAAGAAGACTGGATAACATAATAACTTGTGAAATAATATACATTATTTACTTCAAAAGGCCACGCTTTGGTATTGGATAACATTCTAACTTGCGACCTCTGTGTCTCTACAGATGGCTCGACTTTTTATGTAAACGATACACCGCGTGCAGGTAATGGTGATAACACTAGCGTTGAAGATGATAAAGCTCACCATGGATCGGCCACGCTTCCTGGTGGATGCAGTTTAGGATCTACCCATAGCGCAGCTGCTATAAAATTTCCATCTGAGGAAGGATCAGAATGTTCTAGCGTGACTAGCGAAAGCGGCCCAGGCAGTAGAGGACAGCCGCACACATGTCATAGTAATAACGCAGCCTTGAGTCTCAAATCTATTTTCTCAGAACTACAGGAAAACCGAGAAAACCTCGACCGAATAAGGGAAAAATTAGATAGCGTAAAGGTTTGTATATCGCTTGATGCATCCGGCATAAAATTTTAAGATTGTATAGTTGTAATAAAGAAGTGTATATAATTTCATGATAATACAATTGTACAGCTAATCTTTTTCTTTGTGTAGACGTTACAACAGGAGGTGACATATCTTTCCCATTCTCTCCAAGAGGAACGTTTCAGATGCGAACGTCTGGAAGAACAAATCAACGACTTGACGGAACTGCACCAAAACGAGGTGGAAAACTTAAAGCAAACTATCACAGATATGGAGGAGAAGGTGCAATATCAAAGTGAAGATAGACTGCGAGACATACATGAGATGTTGGAGAGTTGTCAAACCAAGATCTGTAAAATGGAACATCAACAGCAGCAGCACCAACAATACGTAACCTTGGAAGGCTTAGATAACAGCAATGCGAGAGCACTGGTTGTAAAATTGATAAATGTAGTATTAACAGTATTGCAAGTTGTTTTGCTTCTCGTTGCGACAGGTGCTGGTATCATGATGCCTTTCCTCAGAACTAGGTAAGGAGTACTATTAATTATTAAGATAATTCTCCGTTAATCTTTGTTTCAGCAGCAATAAAGTGTTTATTAATCTACGAAAATCTAATTATGTGATATTAACTATAATTTCTCTATATTTTATTTTTCTGTTTCCACTCATCTTCATACTACAACCCGTAATCACTCATCCACAATTTAATTTCGCACATTCATTATTCTATTTTGTTTTCACGTGTCTGTTACAGCTGTACTAAGCCTCATTGTTTCATGTGCAGGGTGCGCATATTAACAACCACGCTCGTTGTGCTGGGCATAGTATTTGTGCTCAAACAGTGGCCTGAGGTACATGACGTTGGTAGTCATCTTATGCGCTATCTTAAGCAGACCCTCGCCATGAAGTAGCATTGTGAGTGAATGCAATTTTTACACATAATTCTTTTGATTGAGAAATTTCATTTGACGCTGTTTTTTTTTTTTTTTTTTTTGAAATATCAAGTAAACTCAGATATATATTCTGAGAAAACAATGTTTCTTTCAGGGTGGAATACTTAAATTTAATCAAACCCTGTGATGAAGCTGGGCTATCGGACACATTGATCGAAACTTCGCATCTGTTTATCAGTGTAGTAGGATTGGAGCAATAATAGTATGTATACGTGTAAATAAGTTTATTTATATCTCTTGAGTTGTTTAAATTATCATTATATTATCATCATTATCATAAAAGTAATATATGTATTTTTGATACTATTATTTAAATCGCGACAAGACTATATTTTGCCGTAGAGAACCACTTGACTTTAAAATTATAATTTATACAAGTTGTCATATATATTTGTTTTATAATTTTCATGTCTTATCATTTTGAACCGACATTAGTCTTGTGTTTTATAATTGTGATTAGCAATCTATAGTGCTGGGCATTGAGAAATTCTTCTATACTATGGAAATGCGAAAAACAATTCAAATTCCGTGTACCGCTTTAATATACATGGCATATTTTTTATTACGA
>NW_022639454.1:1250190-1263352 GCF_010583005.1 Odontomachus brunneus
ATATATATATATATATATATATATATATATATATATATAAAAGTACACACACACACACATATATATATATATATATATATATATATATATATATATAAATAAAAGTGTACTTTCTACACATACATTTTGTCAGCGATGTGTTATTGCTGCTGGTATAGAGTCGAGTAGTTACATGTCGTTGTGACATGTATCGAAGCGACTCAGGCGATTCATATTATTATTTCGTACTGTCAAAATAAAGACAAGTTTTTAGTAAAATCTATTCTATTCAATCTCACTCAACCTCGCTCGTTGATGGGCGGATAGCAATATCGATATCGAGTACAAATCTAAGAGAATCTGAGGACTAAAGAACAGCGGTGTCGGTGTATAAAGCTCTTTATATTCTTCTCAAAGAAGGTTTCTGTTAATAATAACATTACAAATCATCGCAATTTTACAAATAATATATTCAATTATTTTATTATATATCACAATTTCTACTTTGTGTGCGAAAAGCTGATTTCGTTCGAGACAATTGATTGCGGGGACGTAGCTACATAGAAATGTATATTAAAGATGATTATACAACGTACTTTCTTGGATTCTCATTCCGCAAAAATATTCATGGTTGCAAGAGCATCACCATTAATTGTGTGTTTCGTCGTAAGAGCGCATCAGCCTTCAATTCATTTAAATAGTATTTCGTTACTACATTTAAGAAAATATCTTACTTTCCTTACAACGATGTTAATATTCTTCTTTCATGAAAAAAAGTGAAGATTTTGATGTATATAAAGAATAGCGTATATAACGATTTAACAAATTTTATAAACGCACACACGCGTATAGACTTGGGATTGAAATTATAATCAATCAATTTTTGTACAATATATCAATATAATCCGATAATTATTCGCAGATACATTTTTCCTTACGCCTTAACTCAGAACCTATTTTTCATGATACGAAATCATAAAATCAAGTGTTACTATGTAAACCATATTTTACATTATGTTTATATTATTAATGTCATCTCAAATATCTAAAGCTGCTTGTTCGATAATGAGTACCGCTGAATTTGTATTCTATAAAACGTACTTTTCTATTATTTAAAAAAGATTTTGTTTCATTTAAATCCTTTTGTGATTTGCAAGAGAAATTGATATTAAAATAGAAGTCATTGAAACCTTCCAAGATCTAGGATATATTTTAAAAGCCTGTTTTGGAGTACAAGCTGAAATATGTACCACCACTGAAAATAATAACCTTATTGAAATCTATTAAAAGTTATAAATAACAAATTTCGACTTATGAGAAAATTATTAAAAATTTAAGCCAATGCAGCAAAATGGATACAAAAGATACGTACTCACAGACATACATTGCTGAAATATATTATACGATATAAAGTTTCGAAAAAAAAAGGAAAAAAAGAATTGCATAACATTCGTTCAGACGATTTTGCCAGAAAGTTACGATTCTTTTGTTATTTGTATAAAACATAATATTCATGTCACATCTTAATAATCCGGTTATAAGTATGTAATATGTGCGATCTCTGGCATAACTTTCAATAGTATATTCTCATATACTACAAGAACTCTATCTCTTGTAAAAATATCTTTATATAAAGTTTCTGAATGTACATACTGTAGAATACACTATGGTGACGAAAAAGCAGTTCGTTATCTAACGAATGCAGATGAAATTTCCTTAGCACCCAAACTCCCGATTCGGTTTCCCCGTACGAATCGTGCGACAAATTCTACACGTCGTCCACGACGCTCACAATTTCAATCTGCGGTGATCTGTACTCCATCATCCCTGGTTACGATGTCAGACGAAAGGATGATCTTCACCTCGGTCATCTCCTCTTTCGGCGCGATTATGTCCTTCTGCACGACAGTTGTAACGTGATGCTTTTTCCGGTGGCACATCATGGTCGACCTGGACACGAACGACTTGCCGCACGCGTCGCATTCGTACGGCCGTTCGCCGGTGTGCAGCCGCTTGTGTATCGCCATCGGGCTGAATTGCGTGAACGTTTTGCCGCAAATTTCGCATCTGTAGGGTCGCTCACCGGTGTGCGATCTACGATGGCAGCGTAGAGCCGCGCGACGGGCGAACACCTTGCCGCACATCTCGCACTTGAAGCTCTTCTCGCCAGTGTGCATGGTCGAATGTATCTTGAGGTCGACTCGCGTCAGGAAACCTTTGCCGCACACCTCACAGAGGTAGGGCTTTTCGCCTGTATGTATGCGCAGATGCGTGTTGAGGTAACTCTTGCTGACGAACATTTTATTGCACACCGTGCACGGGTACTGACGATTATCCGTGCCGGAGTGTATCTTTTGATGGCTTTTGCAGAGGCCCTTCGTGATGAAGCCGCGGCCGCAGATCTCGCACATGTACGGTTTCACACCGAGATGACGATTCTGGTGGTCCAACAGTGACTGCTTCGTCTTAAAGTTCTGGCCGCATGTGTTGCAGGGGTACGGTTTCAGGTCCGAGTGTACTCTTTGGTGCACGATGAGATAACTCTTGCACTGAAAACCTTTGCCGCAGGTGGAACAATTGTAGTCGAATTGGCCCGTGTGCGTGGCCGCGTGCTGCGCGAGACCGATTTTGCTGCGGAACGCCTTCTCGCAGGTCATACACTGGAACGGTTTCTCACCAGTGTGCTTGCGCATGTGCTCCTGTAGTTTATAATTCGTCCGGTATTGTTTACCGCATTGCAAGCACACTTTTGGTGTCCATTTCTGCCTCACCGTTGACTGCTTTTTCTGCTGTTCAGCTTGATTGTCATTGCTTTCTCCTGCAACTGGTGCTGCTACGTCTAATTGTACATTGCTCTTCTCCTTATCGACTACTTTGTCCTTATATACATCGCATTGCTCTTTGTGTAAGTTCAACACCTCAACACTAGTGAAGTATAAGCCGCAAGCGCAGCAGCAAAAGTGTTGCTCGAAGTGTGCGGCCAGATTAGTCGTTTCTAGAGCCGCTTCGTTGCAAAACGGACACACGTACCAGTGCGAGCCGGTCTCGTCCACGGTGGGATTGTCGAGTGTGGACTTTAATAATGCGTCTTTCGTTCTCTTGGTGTACTTCACCATTATTTCACAGGGTAAGTCTGATCCGTTTATCTGACTCGTAGATGGTAGATTATTCACAGAACGCACATGCTTGCGTTCTTGTTTCACACAGGATTCTTCCATGACGTCCTTCGCCTCTTGAGACGAGGCGAAATTGCCTACCGGTACCTGAATTACAAAGTGATATCACATAAGTGATTTCTTCTCTTATACATGTATCGGATCTGTCCATGTATTTCAGACTGCAGTAGTCTCTGTTTTAATTAAATATCATTGCCCAAAATATTAGACTTACATTGTTTTCAAGTACATGTGGCTCTTCTGTAGCTAATCTCTCTTGCAATCTATGGTATTCTTCTTTTATTGGCACTGTCTCGTATTTTACATTTTCACAGTAATGCACTATCTGTTCCTGGCTCTGATCTTCAGGGCTGATAGAGGTAACATAATTTATCCCTAATTGACTCAAGTGGCCACTTACTGTCAAGTTTCCTACTACAGTCATGTCACCTTCCAAATGCATTGCTATTTGATGATTTGAAACCTAGAAAACAAGTTACAATTGATTTAAGTCACAAAATATGCCAATCGTATAAAATTTAGCCTTTCCTAATTGGGTCATATACATGTAGATAGTGGAAATCACAATACAAGTAGTACATCAGATCTGTTAAATTTACAAGAAAAATCACACAATAGTATTCCAATTACCTCTCGAATATGTTCATCAACCATCCTTACGGTATCACCATCCAGACAATCAATGCCTGCAACTTGAATCTCAGCATCCTGCTGACTAATCTCTTCTTGAGAAACCACTTGCTCACCACCAGCCAGATCCATTTCATCCATCACTTGCATTGTATGTATAGTAGATTCTGCAGTTTCGTGAGCTACAGCTGAATGACTTTGTACATTTTCAATATTATTCTGTATGTTATTCAGATCTCTCTGAATTGTACTCATATCATCTATACTAGCCAAGTCATGTCCTGATATATGCACAACCTCGTCTTTTCCAATTTCCTTTAACATTTCCATAAACATTCCTTCTGTATGCAAGCATTTTTCACGAAAATCGAACAGCTGATCTAATTTAAACGCACACTCTTCGCAGACCACTTTGGGTAGTTGATCTGTCAGTGATACCTGAAATTTATAAAACTATATAGCTTTCAAAGTGCAAAGTATCAAATTCTGAATGATTTCATAAAAACTATTTGTTCTGATTGTTTTCACAATATAAACAAACATAAAAAATATTATGCTGTGCTTCTATTTAAAATAACGACTTTAAAAATAGAGTAGCAAGAGTTGGAACAGTAAATAATCCTTGAGACAAATAAAAAAACATGTTTTTTCAACTTAGATGACATATGATTGTTAACCAGGGATAATTGTATTTGCACTGCACAATACAGAAGAGCAATGCACAATACAGGTATTAGAGAACCTTGGCTAGAATCAGATTTGAGCCACCAACACTGATTTGAGGATTGCGATCGCACGGTCGTCGTATTTTACCTGAACCGGTAGGCAGGCTGCTATCTTCTTGTCGATGTTGCGCATTTGATCGCCAGCTTCGAAAATCGGCAGGCCCATCAAGATGCCAGTTTTGGCCGCGCACAAGCGGCACAAGTAATCAAACTCCTCGACGACGGCCATATCAACAAGATTATGGTATGTATACTGTCTTCTTCTAGGTGCAGGCTGACGGTTACCGACACTGCTAACGGGAGAGTCTCAGAGAACGAGGCAATGGTGATCGGTGAGGCGTTGATTTCGCAACGTACATCCCGAGTCCACGGCGTCTCGTTTTAATGTTCGCGGGTGTCGCGATGAAGCATCCTTATGAGATATTTGTCAGATCAACCTGTATTATCCATACCGTTGGCAGTGGACTCGCGAGCGACGGTCGCGAGTGCTCAAGGGAAGGTGAAGGGGAAGGATCAGTTGGGGCCAAAGTGGGGGTGAGCGATAATCGATCAGTGAATCGATGCTCGATTTCTTTCTGTCGAGAAGAGACTTCTCAACGTTTTCAAATTTAATAGATTATTATTGTTAATATTATTATATTCTTGGCAGCGGATCAAGTAATCTTTTTAATTTCAAATTGTGCGACTAAACGGGGAATATTAATCGGATTTAAAAACATCGAGAATATAATCGATTCTTTAACATGTATCGAATATCGATTCATTGGTTGCCATTTTAATATTCAGGGAGAGAGAGATCGCCATCTTTAATTCTGACAAACGGAACGTTCTTTCCGGTTCTCTGTAAGACTGCTCTTTACTTCTTCAAAATGGTAAAATTTTATCGAGTTATAAATATTGGATCTTGTTAAGATATGCATAATTTTAACTGTCAAACAAAAATATTCACTTTCGAGAAATTATTAAAATGTATATTTCGATGTAAAATATTGTTTTCGCGTGAGTATGTGAAGTTAACTTTGTAATGTGAGGTTATAGTTCTCTAGCTCGTAAAAACGATCATGCATATCGTTGTGCATTTGTTTAAACGTTTAATAATTATGAATTATGTGCAATGTGTGTACTAAAAAATTGTTTTATTTTTAATAGGCGAAACGTACAAAGAAGGTTGGAATCACCGGTAAATATGGCACTCGTTATGGTGCCTCTCTCAGAAAGATGGTCAAAAAAATGGAAATCACGCAGCATAGCAAATACACCTGCACGTTTTGTGGCAAGGTTAGTAATAAACGATTAATTTATGTTTGCTATTTTATCGAAATTCGCATAATTTCTTTTTTCTTAAGCTCCTGTACAGTTTAATTTGTGGCATGTTATTAGGTACATAGACTAGATTTTGTACATATTCCAGAATAAACAAAAATTAATTTTTTTTAAAACATGAAATATTAAGCTATGTAGAAAATGCAATTGGTTTTTCTACATCATATATTATTATGCAACACTAGTGTGACTTGACTTATTTTTTTGGATTGTGTTTGAATCATAATACAAGGAATTAAATGAATATTGTATAATGTAGATAGAATATGAAAATAATTATTGCCTTTTCTTTTTGGTAGGATGCAATGAAACGTAGTGTCGTTGGCATCTGGTCGTGCAAACGCTGCAAGAGGACAGTTGCTGGTGGTGCTTGGGTGTATTCCACAACAGCTGCTGCTTCAGTAAGATCAGCAGTGCGTCGGTTACGTGAGGTGAAAGAACAGTAAATATAATATAAATAAATATCTTTTCAACAATCCTCTGTGATTTTGTTTAATGCAAACCAATTATTTCTAATTGATTTGTGTAACCATGATGAATTTCACCAAACCATTCTCCATTAATCCATTTACCAGTCTCCTGCTACGTATGCATGTAAAACTCCGAACATGGCTTATTACTAATTTCATAAAAATTGTTTATATAACAATAAATATGAAGTTCTTATAATCTCAATATTTTTTTTAAGAAACCAGTAAACATAGGTATGGTTTTGTGAAATTATGATCAAACTATTGAACGATCATAAAAGAATTATTGCAAATATTAAAATAATAATACCAACATTTCATATATGTAACGAAACTAATTATTTATTCTAAGACGTAATTATATTGTTCATATAATTGTTTCATAGAGTCTTAAAAATTACGTCTATATAATACAATTTTAACAATTATAAATGCTTTTAGAAGTATCTTTGTTTTTAGTCAATTTTAATTACACTTTGAAAGGAGAAAACAAAAGTTGGATTTAAATATAGTTAATGCATAAGTTCGCGTTTTTACAAATTTTGTATATATCTACATTGAAAGAATTTCTTTAAATCTCATCATATATGATTGAATATAATATATATATGTTATATATATACATATAACGTCATATATATTATAACATAGAGATATTTATCATGTAAACTCAATAGAAGTATACAAATTATTTTATTGTCTTTAAAAAGATTACGCTTACACAGTTCAGATTATTATAATAATATTAGATCTGCTCTACTATTATAATCGATTGAACTGTGTGAAGCTCGAAATGTCGTTTGTTGAACAAATGATTAAAATGTAGTAATCGTTCATTAGCAATTTTATTCGTTAATAGAGTAGTATTTCTCATAAAGTGAAATCAAGTGTAGAACTAGCCTGCAAGGAATGACGTGTTTGCAAGGAGATGCTATTGACTATTGTTTCTCGCCATTTTAGCGAACTATAACGCGATCGAACATTTTATCACTCGTCTATAAGGTGGACTAACACATCGCTTATCAACATATATATGTCAATTCGTGTTCTATACAAAAATAAAATACCACAGTCTTAGAAGACAAATGTATCAAGCTATTAACGTTGCACCATCACCATAACATTCTTTTAAATTACATAGGAATAATGAATATACTCGCGTCAATTCAGTAGCATTTACACGGGAAGGAATTAGTCTTAAAATTGTATCGGAAGTTGTCTCGCGAGAGCGCAAATATTGAATATATTTCTGTTCGCAACATATTTACGAATCTTTGATGTTGAGCAAAACTTTTGTAAGTTTTATAACACTTACGAAGGAAAAGAAAGACATTCGAATGATAATTATAATCTTAAAGACAATGGTGCCGAAATTTGAGACAAACAATTCTGTTTGTCAATTTTGTAAAATATCACGAACATGATTTTTTTTTATATTGATGTCGCATTCCAACTAAATTTACCGAGGATTATTAATCTTGGTGAGTGGTCGCGCTATAAAGCGCCACGCTCAAATAAAACTTAATTTTGTTTCGACTCGAAGTTCTTTATGGATCTTCTATTTACTGTTGAGTCCAGCCTTGTCGCGCACTTAAAGGTATCGCGACGTTCGAGTTCGAAAGCAATTAAACGGCGTAATTTTTTTTATGGCACCATCACTCACCGGTCAAGCATCTTTTGGATACGCGTGATTAACAAATACAATGTGTCGCGAATGTACACGACGGCTGATCGTGCCGGAGTAATATTCGTCTGTTATCGTTAAGACATGGAAGACACTCTGTACATTCACAAATCGCGTGTTAGGTCTCTGTAATAAACGACAGTCGACAATCGTACGCGTTTAAACTAAAATCCGACGAAATGCAAAGTTCTGCAACCTCGCTCTATGAATTAGATTCAGGCATTCTCGGATAAGTACATTCTTTGCGCAAAATGATGCGTAACAATTAAATTATACGAACGAGATGCAACGAGGAACTATCAGAAACATGAATATAAAAAGGTCCGGTGCTTTTCCTTAATTAATTAGTGGATTGTACAATAATCATTCCTATATTACCGCGCAGTTTAGCGTCACATCGATTTCACTAGCATTCCAGCATTCCACTCCGTCATGATATCGCAATAAAATGACAGAGCGTATTGTATATTCTAGCATATTCACATTTCATCATTGCACCGCATCTAACGGTCAGTCATCCGTCATTGCACTCATCCGCAGTTATCAAATATGTCTCTCTCTCTCTTGTATCAACAATTATTTATAACAGTGGTCTGATATGCTTTCTTCTCTGCTGTTCAAGTCAGGAAAGAAGAAAAAGAAAACGTCGTTCACTTGTTCGTCGTTTAGTATCACTCATGTTCACACACGATCGGAGAAGTTCATTCCTGTCACACTTGCGTGTCAAATCAATGCGTAGCACAAGGAATGGCAGTAAATTTCCGACCTTAATATCATTGGTAATTGAATCCTACAGGATCAAATGAATTAGCTACAATCTTCTGTCCGATCTCGCGCTCGAACAATAGTCGATTTTCCTCTCGCGTACTGTCCCTTCGTAATCGTATCGATTATTGTGCCGACGCCAATCTCAATCGCTAATTAGACGTGATACGTTTCTTCTTCGTGATTGTAATACTTGGTTCTTTTCTCTTCTTTTCTTTCGTTCTCGCGCACTCGAATATCCCGCGGAGCAAAGAGTTTATCAGTATCATTATTAAATATATTAACAAATATTGCGTGAAAATCTTGCGTTTAGAGTCGATTTGTGTATTAGCTGGCTTGCCACTTGAATTTGCTACGCATAATCCACTTTTGACCGATGTTGTTGGAATCGCATTGCGTCAAGATGGGTTGCGACGCGTCGCCCGAGTGGGGTTTCGACAGACAGTGGCCCGTGTTCGTGTGTTTGATCATCTTGGTCTGAAAGAGGAACGAAACATACATTAGTAGCGTTGAAGCACTCAATCTATTTTCACGGACGGTCTGTCCCATTTCCTCTAATTCAGTTTTCACGTTACCTCGTCGTTGTACACCCACGCTTGATTACCACCCATTCCGTGACACCGTACGATCTTCACAGGACCTTGCGGACTAGCTGCATCAAGGCACATATCGTCGGACATTATCTGTTGCCGTTTAGTGTAAGCAAATACCTGAATCATACAGTTTTGTCAGAGACGATGCAAAAGAATTTTCGGTGCGGTACACTGAGAAAAGAAATACTTGAAAATTTATTTGTGAAATAGAAGGTTTAATCCTGTGAAATAAAGTTTATTTTTATGAAACAAACTTTTATTCCACAAATAAATTTTTAAGTATTTTTGTGTAGTTTGAAACGACATCCTCTCGAGTTTCCATCGATAGAAAATATCTCAGGGTGCATTTTAATTTCGTATGTATCTCAGCTTCCAGAGACAATCTCTGATGTACGAACCTGATTGCCACCTAATCCATGGCAGTAACTAATTCCAACATTCTCTCCGGTCCTCCTGCCCATCGTGTCTAAGCAGGTTTGCGCCTCGACGTTCTTCACGTCGCCGAGATAGTAATAGTCTAACGGCATCGGCGATTCTGGGTATATGTTCTCCAAGTACCATCTAAAACTCTTGCACTTCAGTCGTTCTCTGAGCTTCACCCGCTCGGACACGTCACCGACATCGACATTCCGCGCGCCTGCAAAGCACAGATCTCATTATAATCGGCCGTAACCGCTCGTCATATAACCGGTGACTTATTTATACGTAATTTCTGTACATTGTGCTTGCACGCGAATCGATCGAGAGAGATAGAGGCTTGTCAGAATTTCAGTGCCGAAGCAAAGAAATTTGCCATTGTACTTGTATAATACATCAATGCCGTAATGCTTGCTCTAGAAGAAAAAAAAAAAGATAAATAACTGTGCAATTACGCAGCGCATAATTCTTCTGACAATCTTGAAAGGTGTGAGGAGATTCACGAGATAGCGAATCGATAGCGATCACGATTTCTAATTAACTGCCTTTAACTGCCTTCATATATATTCGTGGATGTAGCGTGCAGAGGATGTAATGTGCTTCGCCGATATATTCTGTATGTGTTCGCGCGAGTGTGATTTTGCATTGCCGATTAGATGGAAATACTAGGAATGTGAATTTATCTCGCGTGTATACACATGTTAGTTGTATATTCAATAATTCGCTTCAATAACGCCCCTTGGCGGCACAAGGAACCCCCTGCAGTGCGCTGTGCGTGACTTATTTTCTACTCCAAGAGTACACACCTTCGAACATCTTACTTGCATAATCGTGCTATCGTGTCCAGTTTATCCAATTACTATTAATGATCATTGAGTAACGACGTCACGATTGAACGCAACAGCGACGATGTCTCAAATAAATGTTAACGGGTATCTGATAGACGGATAGAGTAGAGAGACAGGAAAAAAGAGAGAGAGAGAGAGAGAGAGAGAGCAGCCGGAGTCGTGAACTGATAACAGAAACGAACGATAGAGTCATCATGCACAGACACACCCAGATGTCCCGCGGAAGCATGCTGTTTACCGCAGGAGAAGCAACCGATGCATAAAAAAGGAGATAGCCACAGCACAGGGATGGTTACACGCGAGATGATGCGACACAGAGATCTTTCTTTTTCTTTTATGAGGTACGCCAGTGGTTAGTGCTACCTGGATTAATGTTGTAATAGAAGTACTTCCATTGGTCCAACCAAACTTCTGCGAGCCGCGCATTGTTGTGGTTGACTATCTTGCTCGTACCACCCGGGAAGGTATACGGGGTCGACTTACGGAATACATGCCCGACGTGCGAGCATGTCGCTATTTCCAATGTCCCACCACACATCCATATCTAACCAACTCAGTTCTGTTAGTTGTGTTAGCAGTTGTGACAGCTTAGCACGTATAACACGATTAAGAAACGAGAGGATTAAAAAAAAAAAAAAGAAAATAGAGGAAGAAGAATAAGAACGCATATATGTATTGTAATTTCTGCGCCTCGTGGTGGATTTAGAGCTCGCTCTCTCTCCTTTGCGGCACCTATAATGTGGCTTGATAAAAGTATACCATTAAAAAGAAGCAAGCGCAAATTTCAATTGGTTAGTCGGCTGGATGGATGAGTGGTTAAGACTACAACCAGCGGTTCGTGTGTGTGCCGGGGAGGACACAGAAACGAAACATCACTGAAACGTCCATTCAACGTCCATGTTTATGATGCCCCGTGGCTATCTCTAATGCCGCTTCGTCGAAGCTCATACTTATCGATCCGAGAGATGGAGTCTGTGTGTGAACGGAGGTGGTAGATAAAGTGTTCGGCAGCGATCGATGTAGAGAGTGATTCTGTAGTGGGGACAATCTTTCTACGGTTAGAGATCTCGATTCGCGCCGGATATTAGGCGGACATAAGTAACGTAAATGCAACTACGGATGTTATGTATGAGAGTATTAGTATAAGTACACATAACACAATGAAGTCACATAATGTGCATAACACACATAGAAGACGGTCAACTAATTTACGACGTATCTCCGTGGCAAAAGCTGTCGCCTCTCCGGTTTTCGTGCCGGTGCGAATCCGCAGGACTTTGCTATCTTCGGCTTCCGGTTTGTCACGCAGCGCAGCGTATCCGAATGCGTTAAACTGAAGACCGAGCATAGAAAAGTCATTCCGGAATGTGTCTGGACGAGAATCGGACAGATTGGCCCTATCTCTCTGTAGCTAGTGGCGTATATTAAAGGTCACACTGTGAAAGTGTATTGACGCAGCACTGCTGTCAGTTATTAGTGACAATGGAGAGACAACTGGTTAAAAAAGAAATAACGCATTCAAACACAATTGCAACTTACATAGCTATGTGGGCTATAACAGTTCGATGAGGTACATCTAACGTAAACGACTCGTATCAGATACCCGTCAAAATACGATATACTCTTGTTCGGCTGTCAGATGTCAGACGTACGGTTCTCCAAAAACGGGTTTACCATAAACAATACCGTTGCTCCCGACATAAGTGCTACAATGAGCACCAGCTGTACGAAAGTTTTGAAAAACGACATATCTTTAGTGGTGAAGTGTAAATATGTAATCCCAATATAACTCAATATTAAATTTCTCACTTATATCTATATGAAAAACGTGGTGGAACGATTTTACAAGAGAGTCGGGAGTTTGTGACACCACACACAGAGAAAGAGAGACTGTATGGGTAATAGAAATTTTGGTGTTACACTACTGTAGATATCGATCGGTTGGGTATGTTGCATCAGAGACACGTATATATGTATATATATATATATATAGTTAAATGTGCATAACGACGGCATCATTTAGCGCAACGTAGTACAACCAACAACATCGCAAAATGAATGAAACGGTACACTTGAGATTATCTAACCTGGATTCATGGCATAGTAAAAATCTCTCCACTCATCCATCCAGACTTCGGCCACCCTGGCCGCATTGTGCAGGACTATCTTGCTGACACCGCCGGGGAATGTATATGGGCTCTTGTCCCGGAATACATGTCCCACATGTGAGCACGGACTGATTTCTAATGTTCCGCCACATTGCCACACCTACAAGGCACTTATGACTTTACAAATAACAGCGAAAGTTTTATGGCGATGATACCACCCCTTCCGAGAGGAAACCCTTTAAAATTCGGTTTCTTCTTGTTAAATATAATAAACATTGGAATAGTTACGTTACCGTCTACGCAATGGGATTTTGTTCGATGTAAGCCAAAACGCATGCTGTACAATCTTTATTGTACTAAGTTAATCTTTTCTTGTCGTATTTCAAAGAGAGAGAGAGAGAGAGAGAGAGAGAGAGAGAGAGAGAGAGAGAGAGAGAGAGAGAG
>NW_022639454.1:1263362-1264096 GCF_010583005.1 Odontomachus brunneus
AGAGAGAGAGAGAGAGAGAGAGAGAGAGAGAGAGAGAGAGAGAGAGAGAGAGAGGAAAAAGGAAAAAAAGAGGACTTACTCGAAAACTCATTTCAAGATTTTCACCGCCCCAGATGTCCATGCCTTCATCGTACGCGCCTAATTCATAAAAGTATTCCTTGTCGATGGAGAACAATCCACCAGCCATGGTGGGTGTTCGTAGCGGTGCTGTTCGATCGCTGTTCCTTCTGTCCATTTCTCTCTGCGCGACTCTGTACCTTGTTAAGCGAAGCATTAACGTAGTATTAAGGTGGACATTTGTTGTCGTGAAATTTGACATTATACAAACGTGGATGATGACACGCGATTCAGCGGACTGTCTACGTATTTTGTTTCGGTCGAAATCCACGCGACAGATAAATTAAAATTTAATTAAACAACAGCACACAGAGAGGACGCTCTGAATACGGAGGCCGTAAATCTGTGAGCTCGACGGCTCGTAATAGTTACGTGTATATATATATATATATATATACACACATGAGGGAGGGAAAGAGAACGGCGATCATTGATTGCATTTCGGATCATTATGTATGTAAATGTAACCAAATTAGAATGAGAATCGGTGGATTTATAAACGTGGCGACTTAACCGCTAGATTTATCAATTTAGCAATAATTTGTAAAGACTATGAATTATATATATATATATATATATATATATATATATATATATATATATATATATATGTATGT
>NW_022639454.1:1264363-1273322 GCF_010583005.1 Odontomachus brunneus
TATATATATATATATATATATATATATATATATATATATATATATATATCGGTATGTGGATCAATAGATTCAGTATTCCGTGTGGCTTCGACTATCTATAGATCTAACTATTCATCGCATGCAAAATATGCAAGCCAATTTTCGCATTTGCAACACAAATTTCTCTCGCCCGTTTCTCCTTTTTTTGCAAGACGCGAGGTCAAGCCGGCTCGAGACAAAGGAACGCGGTGATAATGCAATTAAAAGCTCTCGCGATACTAGTAACGTTGTTAATGTACCATCTAAAGTTTAACTTCCAATTGAAGCCTCCCCACGTCATGTCGCTGGCCGGGATGTACTCGAAAGTGTCGTCACTGATCACGTCTATGATCGGGCAAACTACGGTGTGCCTGTCATTTGCGATTCTCGAGAGTAACGGCTCCAGCCAGCCTTCGGTGCATTCGCAGTGCGCGTCCAGGAACGTGATAACTTGTCCTTTCACGTGCTTCGCCCCGAGCAACCTCGCTCTTATCAGACCCGACCTCTTCTCGGTGCGGAACACGTACGTGGGAACCGGTAGTGTCGCTATGTAGTCCTCTAGGTCTTGCTTCAAGTGCTCTGGAAAATCAACGTTCACATGTCACTATGACGAAGATATGTGTGACACCGACAATTCTCCTCACGACACTGAAAAAATGACAAACGTACCGCGCTCACTCGCATCGTCCACTAGGATGATCTCCTTCAGCAACGATCTGGGAGATCTGTTTATGACGGACCAGACTGTCCTTAGCAGGGTGGTCCATGCCTCGTTATGGAAAACTATAACGATACTCGTGTCTGGAAGATACTTATTATATTTCTTATTCTTACAGCCGTCGAGCCTGATATCCTTTAAGGATCGATTTAAGGAAATCATGTCGCTGGCCATTAGATTGAACTGGTTCAGCTTGAACAGCTCCTGCTGTTTAGCTTCATTCTCAGGCGGAATGTGCACCGCCGCCCCCATCTCGCCAGGACTGCCTTTGTTCTCGCGGATGACCTTCGCCGGCCGCCACAGGTGCAGCCTCGACTGCGAATATTGTCTCTTGCTGGACTCTTGCTTGGACGACGTCTCTCTCACCGGTATTTTCGGATGAAACCGCTGAGGCGGCTCCTCGGATAGCGCCTGTTGCAGTTGCTGCTGTTGCTTATTATCCGAGCAGCTCCATCCGGACCCTCCGATGCAGTCCGAATAGAGCATCAGCACCATGACGTCGACCAGGAACCATACTAGCGACGTCAGCAGTATCACTTGACACGTGTGAATGCGAATCTTGGAGCGGAACATCTTTCAACGGCGCTCTTCCGCTTGTGCCCCGAGCTCATCACCCAGTCTCCGCGCTCAGACTCAGACGAGACGAGATTTGAGTGGGAACGGAGTCGAGGAACGTTCACTACTACTGAATTCCGCTAATTTGGCCGGCTCCTCGTGGTATTACATGACTGGAAGGACCAACGCTGCAACACAGAAAACAGTCTCGGTTATTACGGATTCTCGACGCCTGCCGCGAGAACGTGAGTGCGTGCGTGCGTGCGTGCGTTCTGATCGCCGCCGTGGATTCCCGACTTGGTATTAAAAGGCTGTCCGGCGGACGCAGTTGGAATTCTTTCTTTCAAAAGATCGATCCCGTTCGCCCCTTCGCCTCACTCCCGTACACTCGTCACGATTCCGTGAATTCCGGAATTTTGTTCTAACTTCGCTCGCGTATCGCGCGATTCGTGTCGATTAAAATGGAATTTATAATGCGTCTCTCTCTCTCTCTCTCTCTCTTTCTCTCGCCCGTATAAAAGTCTCGAGGGAATTTCAAGCGTTAAGGAATAAAAAATCTCTTCACGTTTCCTGCTGACGTGTTACCCGCGCCCAATCGTCGCGCACGATTGGTAATTCGCGCGAACGAAAAGTGCTGTTGTAAGAGCAATCGGAGCGGTCGACAGCCAACGGTAGACGCTTAGCACATGACTAATTCGTACGAAACATACATCAATCGCGAAGAGAGAATGCTATTTCAAACAGATCGTTCCATTTCTCCCCTATCGACTAATCGACGCGCAAGTTTCACGTCGATCTTCTCGCAAATAGGAGAAGAGAGCAGAGAGAGAGAGAGAGAGAGAGACAGAGGAAAATAGATAGCCAGCGTGTAGTAATTACACGTGACTTGCATATGCATATTCGCGTTCACGTATGGGGGTAATTCCACGGATCAGATAATTGTTGCAACGAGATAAACTCGCGTATACGTCGCGCACGTCTTTATCGTATTATGCCATGTGCAATTCGTTATCTATTACCTTCAACACAATCATACCGGTACATGGTGTTTTGGCTACAACATGGCTGTTGATTACCCTTATTAAGCGACAAAACAGAAGACGGCAAAGTAAAAAAAATTGCGCAGTTACGGAAGTATCGCGAATTACGACAACGCGCGAGAGCTTCGCGAACGCTATTCGTTTTGGGTTTCTCTGCGTGTCGAGAGAATCACAAAGAGATATACAATCCTCGTCCGCTTCACGGAATCGAAAGTTCGATTGAAATTAGAACAGCCGGGACGACTGTTACGAAACTTCCACGGTACAATTTGGAGCACGCAAAAAAATTGGCGTTATGGAACATCGTTCGGCGCGCGCGACTGCTACGAACGAGTTTGCGATGAGAAGGTTTGTGCCTGTGGTACCTCTGGTACCAACGCGACAACGGCGGCGGGTCGCAATCGATGTCGGTACCAGTTGTAACTGCGACAAAAAAAGGAGCGAGCATGAGAGAAAAAAAGAAGCGGCGATAATGTAATAGCGAAGCGTTTCGAAGACACGGCGGAAATGCGGATCCGCGGCCAATTATCCCACGCAGCTGGCACACTAACGCGCGCGCGCGCGGAGCTATTTGGCCTGGGAAATTATATTGCGATGAGACAACCGTGCTCCCGATGGTACTAATTAATTAGCGGCCGCTAAATAATTCACTTTCATCACGATAACGAGCGGGAAATGGGAGTAATAACGCCGGATGACTGTGCTCGAAGAGCCACGGTGACATTCCCCGCCGGTTGCATCGCGAATGTTCTATTTGCGACAAAAAGAAAAACGTCGCGAATGACGCGCAAAAAGCGCGCGCGTCCATGTGGGGAAAAGTATACACGCGCGCGCGCGTGTGTGCAAATTTAATTTGTCGCAATTTTCGAGCGTGAAAATTGCTGCTCTCAGAATCGAGGCGACAGCGGGGCAATGAGGGACACTCGCGAATTGAACAGCGAGAGAAGACGTCTCCTGGTTGGAGAGGAAGAAAAGGGGAGCTTATTGACGCGTGTATCGCCACCGAGTGCTCCATTACTGTACTTTATTATATTCCCGTCCGCCAGTTACACCGTGACGTGGCGTGCGTATTGAACGCACGACGCGCAAACTAATCGCCGTTACGGCACAGTGCAATCGACGATACGTGTATTGGAGCGAGCCACCTGGCGAAATCATCCATCGAGTTTTGCAATGTATGCACGCGTTTTATTGGAAGGATCTTCGCGCGAGCAAGACCGTCGAGCTGACGCCAGAGAAACTCTTCGTGGCGAGTAGAATCGAGATAACACCAATTGCAGTTGTAATCAATGACTACGTTTACGTGGCAACGTTAATCCGGATTAGTAACTGTAACGTAGTTAATGAATTCTCGAGTCCGACTGGAATTCATTTTTAGATCTAAAAGAATATATCAATAAAATCCAAGAATTCACTAACTACGGCCGCTACTAAGCCGGATTAACATTGCCGTGTAAACGTAGTCAATGTAATGTTGCAACAATTTATCGTAAGGATGTCGCACAAAAAATGTCACGCGGGATTTCTACAGTGAGAGGAAAGTCCCACGCGATCCGATCGAGATTAAACAAACGGATATACATTCCGATCAGCTTGATCGGATGTGTCGCTTGAACGGAACATCTGTTCATTAACATTCGGGTTTTCTCCTCAGTTTCAGGACTCGAGATATTCGCTGGAGCTTCTTACGTGTCGTGCTGAACAGGCTCGCGATAACACCAGTTACAATTGTAAAGGCCATCACACACAGAATTCCGTAAGAACTTAAATCGCAAGCGTAAGGAAATCGACCAATCGAGTATTCGGCTCTTCGTAATAATGGAGGGGTTACGAAGAGCCGAGTGCTCGATTGGGATTAGTCGATTTCTTTACGCTTACGTTTTAAGTTCTTACGGAATTTTTTATGTGATGGCCTTAATTAGTAATGCTGTAACGTCGGATGACACGGCCCCCTCCTCCTCTCATCTCCGCGTCTCCGCGCTAAAAAAACGCTGAAAAGCGTCCTCCGCGCTTTCCCGGCGGCATATCGCTCACAATAAGCCGTATTTATTATGCAACATTTCCTGCAATTCTCAATAGTGACAAGGTGTTCGCGAACGTGGCGAACTGACGATGACATACGACATTACGGCCGCGGGTCGTAATGATAACGATCGCGAATACGGTATAACACACGGCACTATTAGCGGAATGATATCCAGGCAGCCGATTAAAATCGATATCGGGAGCGCGAAGAGCGATCGCTCGAACGAGGTGTCACTTCGCGAAAAGCGACATATCGTCGTGACAAAGTGATGAATCGCGTGTTCGCCCTCGATCGCGACAGTCGTCTTCGTTCACACACACGCTATTTCCTATTGTTTCCGTGCGGTTCGCATCGTGATCGACGAAACGAACGAGTGCACCGCGGAAAGAGCGGCTTCCGAGGCCACTTAAAAGCGCAATCGGGACTTTCGTGCACACACGCCAACGAGCTTTCCTCGGTGCATCGGGTCAGGGAGAATCAGAGGAGTTATCCCCGAATATCTCCCCTCCGGGTCTTAATTCGGCGAACGTTCCGAATTGGCGAGGAAATCCATCGATAACGCTAAAAACGCCGCGAGTCTTGCGGGTCTATTCGTGAGTAAATCGCCGCGGGAGACTCAGTCACTTAATTTTCAATTAGCCGGCTGTGTTTCAGTTCGCCAGTCGTTAGCCAAATAACTCGTCCGATAATTCGACTGAAGCCCGAGTCTTTGTTCGTTGCTGGTAACGCGCACCCAACCCGCACTCACGATAAAATAAAAGCTGCGCGACACGCTTTTCAGAGACGCGTAATCAGATTTGAGTCGCATTCAGCCCTCGTCGCTTCGACTCGCGGAGGGCCGTCGCAATCGAAGTGCTTGAAAGTCCGCCAATATCACATTGACGCAGTGCGACGCGAGGTAATGATATTAAGAGATAGAGAGAAAGAAAGAAAGTGAGAGAAAGAAAGAGCCAGAGAGAGAGACAGAGAGAATCCTCCAACACAATGGATAGCTAAGTCGTCTTACTATTTGCCGTAAAAAGCGCTAATCCGCGCACGTCCACTCCTTCGAAATCCGAAATCGAATGTACACTTGCTGAAGGGTCTGCACACCTTTTATTGAATGAAATTGCAACGCTTGAAGTTGTCAGAATTGAAAGCCACTGCTGACATGTGTACAGAGTGTCTGACTATAGTTTCTTATATCTCATGTGTGTGTATGTGGATTAGATCAAACTGAACTGAAAGTCTTCTACCATTTTGCAAAACAACCACCAATTTTACCATTTTTTAGTTAATTAATTAAGGAACATCTAGGTGCATTATCGTCAAACGCGATTATCCGGAAAATCAATCGTCAATTAGCTGAATTGGAGTGCACATTTGTTGAGAAATCGATTATTAAATGGAGAAAAATGTAATTGATGTGTTTACAACTCCGGTTCCAACCTCGTTCAACATAAAGCGCGAAAGCCGTTTATCAACCGAGTAAAATGCAGCGAGGAGCGCGTTTAAATTAGACTCGGAATTGCCAGGCGTGCGTTTCGATGTATCGACCATGCGCGTCCATCGGCAATCTTTTCTCGTCGGATACAATTAGCTATAATTAGAGGCGGATGTCGAAGTCGCGAGGAACGGCAACGATCGTGATTGACGATACGCCGGTGTCACAATTTCGCATTTACCAGCGCTGCGAAGGTGCTTAATTCACGTTTCAGTTGGCGCGAAGCCGCAGCAGAGCAACGATCTGCCTTTCCTCGGCTTACGTTGTTACGTATACATAATGCGAGCGCATTATGAATTAACGTTGACGATGAAACTTATATCGCGCGCTAAACCTGAGACGAGAAAAGACACCACCAGAAATCTGCCAGCGAGGATCCTCGCCTCATTCTCGTTGCAGCGAGACGTAATAGTGTCAAACTGATAATGTCAAAGCCGCGTCGAATTCCCAAACAACGTTCACGCGAGAACGTTCCACTTCGCCATCCTGTCGAGGATTGTTGTTCGCTTTAAGCTCCTCGCGTCCGATAACACACACGGTAACATCTTAAATGCCTCGGGAGCGCCTCGGGGGATCAATTAGAGCCCTTAACAGCGAAAATTAACTGAACTAATCGCACAGGAAGGTCGGTAGGGCCGAAGCTCTCGGTGTTAATGCGACGTTATACGATACGCGACCTGGAATTATCGAACTTATAATTACGCGGTGGAGGGACTCGTCTATCTCGGCTCTTATCCGCGGCTTCGTCAAATCGACGATAGCACAGAGAAAAATATTCTGTCACTGGGAAAAACGTTTACTCAACTTATTTTCTTTCCTTTAACTCTAAAACGTCACACTATACGTTTTTTAACGGAAACGTCACGTTGGGTGTGACACAGTCGAGTCGACTTTGGCCAATATTCTGAGTTCTCTTTTAAATGAGCCTCTAAAAGTGACTCATAGCCAATCAGAAAGCCACTTTTAGAGGCTCATTTATCGTTAAAAGAGAATTCAGAATACGGGCCTTTGTCTTTTGAAAATTTATTTCGACTCCATATTCTTGATTAAAATTTATAAAATTTACTAAATTTATTAAGACACATTTTGAATAGATATGATGCTTACGATGAACTTGTAATACATTTGCGATTTGTGAGAGATATGTAAACTTGCATTGGGGGAAAAAATTTGAAAATTTATTTGTGAGATATAAAGTGTATTTCTGTGAAACAAAGTTTTATTTCTGCGAATAATTGTTATATCCTCCTATAGAAGTGAATTTTTAAATATTTTTTTCTCAATGTACGTAATACATAAAAGAGTAACAAGTTTACTTGAATGCGGTGTGTATTTTTCTGTGTAAACGCATCGCGAGGATGGAGCTCAGCTCGCTCGTGAAATTATATTTCAGACTCTCGCGAGTGAAAAGGGTAAAAAAAAAAAAAGAAACATGAAAGGCACGACGGGCGCTCGCCATCGAACCGTACGTAATTGGCGAAATATCAACGAACTCCGCGGCGTGCAACGAAGATCGGATTAATTTCTTTCGAGAGCTTTTTCCGCTCAAGTTCGAACGGACGTGACGCGAAATGATCGCTATGCGCATTCCCGTCCGCCAAGGGGGATATTAAGAACCGGTTTCACGGACGTCCTGAGAAAGAGAGAGAGGGAGGAGAGATGAGCGAGGCTTTTATGCACACAGCTATTTTATATAAGCGAAGATCAAAGTAAATATAAAAATAAATATCGCATTGTGTCACGCCGTTGGAGAGGAGAAGGCACTTAGACGTAGACCGAGATACGCGAGCGTGGACAGCTGTTTACAAAACGTATCGCACGTCCAACTTACGAGCAATAATTATCGCGAAGTTAGCGCGACATTTTCACATTCACGGTCCCGCGATAACGAATGACGCGGGTCGGATGAAATTGTAGAACGACAACGCGCCGACTTTGTAGCCGCTTATCATTTTTCGAAATAATTAGAAACGAACCGTCGTCGTGCGAGAAATGTGAGGGAAACGCGCGCGTAAAATTTGCGAAATAATCGGCTAATAAACGTAACTTCACGTCACGCTGCCGGCAGAATTCCCGTCGCATCGAGTTTCATTCATAATGCGCACACACGCACACGCTGGCAAATGAGAGCGCATTATCGCTATCGCGGTTAACGTATGACGAATGTGAGCGCTGCGACTTGATAAAACGATGATCGAATCTTTTGCACGACCTAAGTGAATTTCCGACACGAAGATGTTGGGTGATCATTTCAATAGTGATGCGCAAATGTGATAAGGATAGTCGACTGTGTCTAGTCGTCTCCTGTTTCTACTCTTTAAAGTCCTCCGTGCTACCGCGTCGACGAACGAGTAGAATATTTTGGTTAATGAATTTACCCAACGATTCAAGTGTCAAATTAACTTCGACTTCAAATTATCTCGGAATAGCCACGGACTATATTAACTGAGCCACTGCCCGTTAAATTGAGAGAAAAAATATCCAGAATGTTAAATATATTTATTCGGTGTGCCGATAACATATTTATCTCTACTAAGATATTTTTCAAATAAGAAAATTTTTTGCTTTTCACGATTCATTTTTCACTTTGCAATTGTTTATTCTACCTAAAAGAAATACCTAGATTTAAGTAAATTAGTATCCACCGAATAAATATTTGCTTATAATACAATACAATTATACAAATAATATGTACATTACAATTCGTGATGGATGATACCGCTTGATGTTCCTCGGTGTATACGCGCCATTTACGTCACTGTTTCACCCGCGAGAGAGGAAGAGAGAGAGAGAGAGAGAAACGATATTTAATTACGCCGCGCGATGTTACAATTATTATATAATATATATAATTGTGTGTACATATATATAGAATAAAATTTTTTAGAATAGAGAGATCTGAGTTGTTCCAGCTAAATTATTAGGACCTTAACTTAGTTTCCGCCCGCAAATGTTAGATGGCAATGCAAACAGTTCTAGTAGTCATTACTAACGAAACAGGTAGTTTGTGATTAATTTCGACATTTCTCGATAACATTCAGTCAGCATACACAATTATTTTCCTAAACAACAATTTCTTTTGCTTTGTGAAAAATGGAACGCGATAAAGTGTTTTTTCG
>NW_022639454.1:1273332-1274677 GCF_010583005.1 Odontomachus brunneus
CCAGCGTACTCACCAGACATAGCGCCTTCTGATTACCACTTGTTCAGATCGATGCAGCACGGCTTGAGTGGTACACGCTTCCGAAATGTTGAAGAAGTGCGAGAATGGGTGGACGAATGGATTGCTTCGAAACAAACATCGTTTTATCGAGATGGTATCGCCCAGTTGCCAGAAAGATGGCAAAAAGTTGTAGAAAGTGATGGAAAATACTTTCATTGAAATAATTTAAATAAATTTTTTATAATAAATGCTTTTTCTCA
The DNA here is from genome assembly GCF_010583005.1 of Odontomachus brunneus. Classification (NCBI taxonomy): domain Eukaryota; kingdom Metazoa; phylum Arthropoda; class Insecta; order Hymenoptera; family Formicidae; genus Odontomachus; species Odontomachus brunneus. The sequence continues at coordinate 1,273,593 of NW_022639454.1, forward strand.
GTATTTTTTGGGCGGAAACTAAGTTAAGGTCCTAATATATGAGATGTATGTCATTTATATCTTTGATTGCGACCCAACTGAAAGACTGTTATCTAATTCTGTACTTAAATCTCTCATTTGAGACAAGTTCCAAATAATGATTATTGATGCAGGTATAAATTGAAATCTGCACATCTCACTTGAGATGAGTTTCAGATAACGGCCGGGACGTCCAATTCGAAAAACGTATAATTATTTGGATTGACAGTACCCTTTAACCATCGCGAATATCCCGCAGCTTATAACTCCTATTATCTATCTCGATATAACAGTACGATACGCTTAACGTCTTTTAGATTACTTAATGAAAAGCCGCAGTCGTTTAGATCGTTATGTTGCTACTAGTTTATCTCGCTCGGTAATCGCTCGGCGTATATGTAATCCGCGTGACGTGGTGATTAAAAGATTACCGATATGTGTGTCGCGCACGTGGTTGCACTGGGTCAAAAGCGTATGCCGGCTTCGAATTGGAGAACAATGCGAAACCGCCGGCGCGCCGCTTGGAATTATGCCGGGGCGCGCACAGAGAGGCCGGCAAATGCCGGGCGATACAATGAGGATCTCGCGGTATCGTGCGGATATACCGTTATTACGCGCCGTTTTATACAGGTCACAGGCCGGCATAAAGTTTTCCCGCGTGATGGAGAACGGATTAAGCGGCGTGCGCGCATTTTGACGGACTGCTGGCAGTCGCCGGGGCGTTCGTTCGCGGCCAGCCGGCATTCCCGTGCAAAATGTTATATCTCGTTTACACGCTCGATTATTATCCTACTGTTTGGGTCGCGCAAACCACGGCGGTTTATCATTCACGCCGGCCGATCAAACTTTTCGAGAGAGTTACCACCTCGCGCGATAAACGCTCGCGCGTTTATGATGTATTATAGTGCGTGCGCGCAAAGTGCTTTTATGTATTCCCGCTTATCTTGTAATATCTCCTTTGTAATTAAAATGGAAAACGTTTTCCACTTGACTTGACTGATAGGGACTGAGGGATAGAGATAAGGATATATATATATATATATATATATATATATATATATATATAT
>NW_022639454.1:1276267-1276398 GCF_010583005.1 Odontomachus brunneus
AGAGAGAGAGAGAGAGAAACGATATTTAATTACGCCGCGCGATGTTACAATTATTATATAATATATATAATTGTGTGTACATATATATAGAATAAAATTTTTTAGAATAGAGAGATCTGAGTTGTTCCAGC
>NW_022639454.1:1276408-1294290 GCF_010583005.1 Odontomachus brunneus
TGATGGAAAATACTTTCATTGAAATAATTTAAATAAATTTTTTATAATAAATGCTTTTTCTCAGTATTTTTTGGGCGGAAACTAAGTTAAGGTCCTAATATATGAGATGTATGTCATTTATATCTTTGATTGCGACCCAACTGAAAGACTGTTATCTAATTCTGTACTTAAATCTCTCATTTGAGACAAGTTCCAAATAATGATTATTGATGCAGGTATAAATTGAAATCTGCACATCTCACTTGAGATGAGTTTCAGATAACGGCCGGGACGTCCAATTCGAAAAACGTATAATTATTTGGATTGACAGTACCCTTTAACCATCGCGAATATCCCGCAGCTTATAACTCCTATTATCTATCTCGATATAACAGTACGATACGCTTAACGTCTTTTAGATTACTTAATGAAAAGCCGCAGTCGTTTAGATCGTTATGTTGCTACTAGTTTATCTCGCTCGGTAATCGCTCGGCGTATATGTAATCCGCGTGACGTGGTGATTAAAAGATTACCGATATGTGTGTCGCGCACGTGGTTGCACTGGGTCAAAAGCGTATGCCGGCTTCGAATTGGAGAACAATGCGAAACCGCCGGCGCGCCGCTTGGAATTATGCCGGGGCGCGCACAGAGAGGCCGGCAAATGCCGGGCGATACAATGAGGATCTCGCGGTATCGTGCGGATATACCGTTATTACGCGCCGTTTTATACAGGTCACAGGCCGGCATAAAGTTTTCCCGCGTGATGGAGAACGGATTAAGCGGCGTGCGCGCATTTTGACGGACTGCTGGCAGTCGCCGGGGCGTTCGTTCGCGGCCAGCCGGCATTCCCGTGCAAAATGTTATATCTCGTTTACACGCTCGATTATTATCCTACTGTTTGGGTCGCGCAAACCACGGCGGTTTATCATTCACGCCGGCCGATCAAACTTTTCGAGAGAGTTACCACCTCGCGCGATAAACGCTCGCGCGTTTATGATGTATTATAGTGCGTGCGCGCAAAGTGCTTTTATGTATTCCCGCTTATCTTGTAATATCTCCTTTGTAATTAAAATGGAAAACGTTTTCCACTTGACTTGACTGATAGGGACTGAGGGATAGAGATAAGGATATATATATATATATATATATATATATATATATATATATATATATATTTATGTTTATGTATATGTATATGTGTGTATATATATATATATATATATATATATATATATATGTATATATATATATATAGATAGATAGATAAATAGAGAGAGACAAGGAGAGGGAGGGAGAGAGAGATCAATTTCATCGTAATATTGATCGTACATGCGTACGAAACGTGCCGCGGAATGTAAAATGCTGGAAATTAACTTCCGTCAGTTAACTTCTAACAATTCACGCTGAAATTCACGCGATCCAATAAAACAATTCATACGGCATTGTGACGCGAACGTATAACATTACGAGCTCCACTTTTACGACATGCTTATTTACGACGCGCGTGAAACCCGATTTTCTTTGAGGTTTCTTATTAAGCGGTACGTTCCCAAGTCGTCTGTCAATCACACGCGAAGCAATCATCGTCCGAATGGTTTGTCTGGACGTAGCTCTTGAATGTGAGTTTCGCGTTTCGAAGTGCGTGCACACTAGGAGAAAAAATATAAAAAAATGAGAGAGATGGTTTTGTTCGGTGCGAGTACTAACAATACATATTTACTTAAATCTGCGCTTTCAAAGTTGCATTTTAAAACGTCCCGTTTGAGATGAAAGTTTACCGGAGATTTACAATTCATGTATACTATGAATGCTCAACGAAATTCTCCTGAAAAAGTGATGTTTTCTCACTGCGATTTTTAGTTGAATTCGATAGTAAAATTTTCCTCAAAATCGCTAGCACCCATACTAGGAATACATATTCTTTACTTTTGAAATATTTTTTTGTCTCAGTGTATGAATTGTACCTCGCAAAGATGAATCTTACACACACACGAACGTTGAATATCGCGATATTTATATCAGTCCACATTATCAACCGTTAATCTCTTTTGTTAACAGCTAACTGTGATTCAGCCGACCTTTTACACGCGGTGACATTTGGTTGGCACGCGGCGAGTCACGTGGCGCGCTCATGACAGCAAATGTCAAACGGAAAAATGGGTCCCGGGACGAGCGTCCTTGCGGACAAGCAAGGCTTCTTACGCGACCGGTCGCTATTTTTCCTGACGGTGTAGCGGTCGCTAGCAGTCGAGAGCCTCCGTCTCTCCTTGCATGCTTATCGCTTCTCTCTGGGGAGAACTTGCCGGCGCGGCACCGTCGCGGCCCGCGGAGAAGCACCTTTCACTCGTTTCGTGAATCACTGGCGAAGCGCGGCGTAATTAAGTATCGTTTCTCTCTTTCTCTCTTCCTCTCTCGCGGGGGAAACAGTGACGTAAATGGCGCGTATACACTCGGGAACATCAAGCGGTGTCATCCATCACGAATACCATTTGTCGGCCGCGACGCAGCCCGCGTCGTGATTTCACTGATGTCTCATTATTGTCGCGGTGCGACGTTGGTGGGCCGATTTTCTTCGGTGAAAATCAAGGGGATCCCCGCGCGTGAATAATAATCCAAAACTGCGGGTGAGACTAAAACGAACGACCGGTATCCAGACGAAGCGCGCCGACTCTCCGCGTAATTCGCTGCGGGCGACCGCGCTGCTCCTCAATTAATTGATTAATCTAAGTATCGGGGTTGGAGACGCGAGCTGAGCGCACTCGTAATTGATTGGAAAGCGCCGGAGTTTAGCGTGTCGCGCGCTGCTCGCCCGTAATTTTCACGATTAACGTCACGAACAATTACCCGCGACTTCCTTCGCGAAGGCCGTCCGAAGGTTGCGATCTTTTCCCTCTTTTTCTCCCTTCTCCTCGCGATTTTCACGAGTGACCTGTACCGAGCGAGCTTAAACAATCTGTTCGTTTATCTGGAATGTATCGCAAACTCCAAGTAAGCACACAGAAAAATGCATATTCAAGTGAAAGTTATTTGTATTTCGCATGTTTATATACCCGCGAATTTATCGTAAGCTCATCGTAAGTATCAGGTTTGTTCCAAACACACGTTGAGTCATAGTAAATCTAACATTTCGATCAAAAATATTGAATAAAAACAAGATTTGATTTGCTTGCTGCATTGAGTCTAACCAACTTCTCTTTCGATCAAGTTCCACAAATATTCTCTGGAGTGCGTGACAACTGCAGTGAACTCTCCTCAAATTTGTGAGGAGTATGTCTGAAGTCTATTACTGAGAAAATACTCTTCGTTGGAGGCATTACCTAAGAAGGAAACTAATGTTGCTCAATAGCTTGCCTCAGCAGAAGGACGATCCTTGTCTGTGCGCACGCTATCGTTTAGCCGTGCGATTCGGACGTATCTAATCTGAATGTGTAAAGCGACCTCGGAAACGGAACTCGAGATGCTTCGCCGCTGAGTCTCACGTCAAGCCGACGTTCTCTCACGACGACGGTGTCAGCCGTCAACGTGCGTTCTGTACATTGAAGCGCCTCGCATCATCTCGCACAATCACAAAACCATGTAACCACGCGTATCTCCCCACGCTTTCCAAACTCCGAGACGTGAGAACATGAGGATAGCGGATCCTCCGCGGGAGGTGCACACACCATTATCGCGACCCTCTCGTCGCCGTCAGAGAGAAAGAGAGAGAGAGAGGAGAACTTGCGTTCTGCGCTGCTCCGTGACGGATCACTCTCGGCGTTGCAAAACGGCGCGGCCTTGAGACGAGTTTCTCTCCGAGGGACCGGTACTTGGATGCGAGTCCTCGGAGTGCTCTGCAGGCCTTGAAGACGAATAACGGACGGACAGGTGCAGCGCATACCGGAACTCCGGCGACAGAGGAAGACAGAGTAGACGAGGACGACAGAGAGCTGTCTCCGCGCGAAGCGAGACGGTCTGGAGGAAAAAGAGAAACCATGTTGGAAACCGTGCGGGCATATCGCGGACAATTGAATTTACTGGCGGTTTGTCGCCACCGCGGTGCCTCCGCGACTTATGTGGCGATCGAATGAACGAGCGAGTGCTGCGGGCGCGCCGCTCGAAATCACGAGATTCGGGGGATTCGCTGCGACAATGGAAACTAATTCGCCGGCAGATCGAAGAAAATTCATCTTGTGCCGAGCTAGATGAGGCTTCCCCTCGAGCGCGTCTGTTGCACATTCTTGGATCGATAAATCCGAAATTTCGTACGATGAGAACGTCAAGAAGACGTTTTTGGGGAAAGAAAGATCCACGAGGATGTGTCGCGACTGCAAATATGAAAACGCACAATAGCGCGAAAAAAAGCGCCTAAGAGAGCGGTGAGAGTGAGATATTTTCGCAGTGTTTGTGTCGTTTCCGTTCTACAATTAGCATTGTTCAAATTCACTGATATGAGAAGAGAGCTGTTTGTCCCGAGCATTTGTACAGCGTGTCCTAGAATTCTCGGTATTAACGGCCACCGAATTAGACGGATTGCCCGTTGCACGGACACCGCGCACTGAATTATTTCTACATCGGGTAATGATGAAAAGCGGCGCTTCACGCTTTGCGAATTCACGAGCGCGAACTTCCGCATCCGGGCGGAGCGAGAACCGCGAAAATACTCTGTGCGCGGTCTTCGCGACAAATCAGCGGGATTTTTAAACGAGACGACAGCAAAAACACGCATACTTCTTACGTCCCGAGCGGTCTCCCTTCACGGAACACGACTTCTCTCTAACCGAGTTACCGCATCCAGTCCGTTTTGCTTAACTTGTCTTTTCGCTGGTCGCGCAGCGTGGGATGAAGACCTCAGGAGCTGACCTGGTTCCGATAGATCGATTTTAGCGCGACGCGTCTCACGGCCGTCTTTAAGTGACCGTCGCGCGATACACCGAGCCCAGGATCCCGATTGTTCGCTACAATTCTATCTGCTGCGAGCAGACGGCCACCCGCCGTGTCTCAATATTCATCTCGTCTCTTTCCTCTATCTCTCTGCGAGAGACCCCCGGCTGTTCGTACAAGTGGACGACCAGAATCTTAGATGAACTAAGGTCGCGGTTAATCGGCCGAATCACTGAAATCTGCTCGAAGTAGTGTTACTTGACCCGCGGGGTTTCCTTTCTCGAGAAAGAATCGAGTATATTACACACGAGCGTGAGATATGTACTCGGGACCGGACGACGGCGTTTAGCGGTAAATGTAGAGCGAGAATGCGAAGTAATACCGCGTTGGACACTCACGCGTAAACAACAATGGCGCACGTGCGTGTGTGCGCGTGTTTCCCCGGCTTGTGTGCAATGCTAACTTCTTAAAAGGCGAAGTAGCAGGATAAAACTGCAAGGAAACTTTTTTCCAAAAAACTCGACGTTTTCCGGAAGGAAATTCCAGCACGAAACGACGTCCCCTACACTTCAACATCTCGTCGTTTCGTGGTTCTCTCTCTCTCTCTCTCTCTCTCTCTCCCTCCCTCCCTCTCTTTCTCATGTGAATTTTAATTCTCCTGATGGCGCCCGCACGATGATATCAACGAGCTGCGCTCGACGAAACGAGATATTTAATTTCTCTAACGAGCGTTAGTGCGCGCAATTCGCGTTGAATTCCCTTTTGCTTCACACCTGAAATTAAGAGAGATTACTTCCGGCCCTTTCCTCGCATGCAGGGCGTGTACCGTCGCGCGGAATTCGCGTGCGTGCGTACAGTCTCCCGGATCTCTCCGAGCTTGAATTTCTAATCCCCCGAATCGGAGAGATCGTCGCGATGAATGATGTTTTGCAGCGCGATAGAGAAACGCGATGTGCACATACGGAGTTCGCTCGCGCGTGATCTCCGTAACACGACGCGGCGGATTGCGCGCTCGTTCGCACGAGCACCTACTTCGTGGCACCGTTATTAAGCCACGCGTCGCATGCCTCAGCTTGCGTGCACGGGTGCGTGCTCCGCGGAAAGGTGTCACGCCGAAGGTGCATCCCTTCGAGGGAAGAGAGCTGCCGCGTCGCTAAGGACGCGTTCGCGAACGATGAACCGGTTCATGGACGATGTTCGAAAATCCCGTTATCGATCGGCGAACGATCTCGCGTCGGCAAATCCACGTATGACGCGCGCGCGCACACACGTACACACACACATGTAGGCAGAGAAGCGATAGAGAGAGAGAGAGAGAGAGAGAGAGAGAGAGAGAGAGGGAGAAAAAGAGCGACATGTAAGACGTAACAGCCGCGCGCGCGACGCGCTCGACATTCTAAAAACGTGGCAGAGAGCGCGCTTCCGAACTTTCTGTCTTCCACAGGACATACGTCAGATCGATCACTCACGGTTCCGCGTGGCGTTTGCTCTCTGGCACGATCCGGGGGACATTAACCGCGCGGCCTGATGAATGATGGGTGGTGCGTGCTCGGACAGATGCTGGGTGGATTCACCGATCCCACGACGAGGGACCACCTCTTCCCCTGGGAATGAACTTTCCCGACTCGCGCGAGCTCCAAAGCAGTCACGTATAGGGCTAAGCTCGCGGCACTGTTTCGAACGCGCTCGTACATATGTTAATCGTTCCCGGCGCGATGCGGGAACTGCAGCGCGTTCCGCTCGTCCGTGTCGCAACGACACTGCACCTGCAAGGTTGAGACTTCCGTGTGAATTAAAACATCGTCGCATCGAGATCAAAGTCGGACGACACGAGATTCCTCGTGCGTGCATGGCGAGACACGCGCGCGCGCGCGCGCGCAAGGGAGGGAAAGAGAGTGAGAGAGAAAGAAGGAAAAGACAGATTCGCAGCGGAACGATCTCGAGGACTGATCATTGGTTCTGGTCGAACGAATCGCCCAAGGAACGAATGATGGCTCAGCCGAGACCAGAAGACAGTCAGCTGCGCGACTCGCGCACTTCTCACACGTCAACGACCTGGTCCGCCAGCTCGTTCTGCTGCGACCAGAAGTACGACCCGAGAATCACCGCGAGAGCGGGACGGACTAAAATGTGAATGGACGGTACGTGTGCACGCGACGACGCGGTAACGCGCTCGCTCGCACCATTCTCGTCGCAGCTCTCTCCTCGGGGCCGGTCGATTTCCAGAGCAGTTTCGTGCCCGTCGATACGCACCTTCTTCCTTGATGATCAGCCGTTGATCAACGGTGCGACGCAGTGGAAGAAGGAAGCCCGTGGGTGTGCATGTCGTCGCCGTCTCGTCGCACTAAACGGAGGATACGCCTGACATCGCGCGGAGCGGAGCACGACGCGACGCGGCGCGGCACGGAGCGGAGCAAACGAGTGGCGGCGGCGGCGGCGGCGCCGAGGTTAGGGCGTCGTGAGAGTCGTGGTGCGCGCGACACCTGTTCGCGGCAGCACCTCCGAGTCGCACTTGCGCGCGTCGATATCGTTGCGATGTATCGAGAGTCGATTGGTCTGTTCTTTTCAGCTGCACTGGGCCCTTATTCTTGAAATAGTTGTGTATACGTAAGGGCCCTTGCAGAATGCCAGGCAACAGACAATAGGAATAGGCAATAGCCAATAAGAACAAGGAATGGAAATAATTGACCAATCAGAATTTCTATTCTCTGTTCCTGTTGCCTGGCATTCTGCAAGGGCCCTAAGTTTTACTGCGCAGGTTTAATCATATCATAAAGTAGCTGCGCAGTGAAACGTATACGCAACTATTTCAAGAATAAGGGCTCTGGTGCAATAAGTTAAAGCGAGACAAATATATTTCTCAATAGTTTTCTCACTCTAACTAATTGCACCAATTCAACAGTGCAGCTGAAAAGAACAGACTAGGGCCTCTATTCTTGAAATTTTTGCGTATACATAATGTTCATTGCGCAGCTATTTTATGGTATGATTAAATCTGCGCATTAAACCTAAAACTTACGTATATGCAACTATTTCAAGAACAAGGGCTCTGATGTGTCACTTGAGACTCGAGATTTATCGATGCGTCCGCGAATTGACGTTTCTCTTTCCCGCGCAAATGGCGGACGTTGAGTCGCGATACCGACGAGTTAAAGACGGTTAGTCCTGGGCGAATTTTTACATTGGCGAAGAAAACCCGAGGAATCCGGAGGTGACTGAAGAAGGATGACTTATTTATCACTTGTAAAAACCACTTGTGCAACCTGATATGAACACCTGGACATTCACAATGAGTAATGAGGTATTAATCTTGTAACTCACAACTACCTTTATGAAAAAATATTGTAAGAAAACTATTGAGAATTGTAGTATTCCCTTATAGAAATATCATACTAAGAATCATTGATAATTACTTATTTTCAGTATTAAAAATACTGGATAATAAGTAATTATCAATGATTCTTAGTATGATATTTCTATAAGGGTTTTCGATTAACGAAAATACTGTTTTAATTATTGAAAACTTATTTAAAAACTATTTATAAAATTAACGAATAGATTTTTTATAGTTTTCCAATAGTGTTGTAATAAGTATATAGTAGTATTTCAATATTTTTCAATAGTGCTTCAACAGTTTTCCTATATTGTTCTCAGTAGTTTTTTCTTATAGTTTTTTTCCATAAGGATATCTTGATGCTTTATCGTTACGAATATATACCTGCTATAGTACATTCAGTATTTTTACGAAACTGCATTTGTGTAGTTATTCTCTACATGATTTGATCGATTTGATACTTTTCTATCGACAAATTTATTGGCAGGTTATTTGATAGTAAAATTTTCTGATTCGTTAAATCCCAACTGTTTTTAATATTAACTCGTCGGTGGTCTCGGTGAAATGAAGATAACATCTAGAGAAATCTAGAAAGATCAAGAGAAATTGTCTGTATTCTTGAACGATGTCGCGTTTTCGATATTATTCAAGTACGATTTTCGTCAGATTTGCACACGCACATGATACACTTTGGCTGAGGTTCGTGTAGCGCTGCAAGTACTTGAGAGCGACGAACAGACGAATTATATCGGTTCATTTAACACTTTGGAGCATTCGGAGTGTCAAGCGGACCTATTGAAGTACGAAGTATCCGAGATTCAAGGGCTTTCTTTATATGCATATTTGGAGTTGAACTCGGCCATTTTACTTTAAGTTCCGTTTCTCTTACATTAACGTCACGTACGTGACGTAAGTTGCTCGATTGGCGAATCGAAAGGGCAGCTTCCGCTGTGCGAACATAGCCTCAAAAGAGGGGAAGAAAAATTGCCGCGTCGGCTCCGCGATTTCGAAATGTCGTGCGCGCTCATGTACGCGCGGATCGCTCGCCAGATGGCGACGACGGTCGGCCGCTATATTGATCAAGTTAGATTTTGTGAGGACGCACATTGATAAGATCTCGCGTATATTTTTCGATCGCACGCAATACTCCTGCACTACGTGCGACAATAGTCGTGAGAGTTGGTGGTACACGCGCGACAAAATTCGACCGCGCGCGCTGTGCCCGCGCCCGGCGTTACTACAGCAGCGTCACGTATAAGTCCTCCCTCGTCCATGACGTCACTCGTGAATTACACAAGCGTCATCGCTCAGTCTGTTGTGGAAAATTTCGTAGGATCCATGGTGGTAGCGGCCGCGACGACGGCGACGACGACGATCACCACCACGGTGACGAGGTGCATTGTCTTTTAAACGACACCGGTGGACCCTTTGTCGTTCGCGACGCGCGGAACCTCTACGACACGGAATCGTGCGACACTTCGCAGTCAAAGTGAGCACTTCACCACCGATTTTTCTCTCGTCTTTCTCTCTCATTTTTCCTCGCTAGCGTCTACGTCGTTATTATTGTCGTCGTCATCATTGTCATCGTTATCATTGTCATCGTTATCATCGTCGTTCCATGTCCGAAAATTGGATCCTGCGTGAAACCACAGGAAGGTTTGTCCCGACGAGCCTGTCGTGTGCGTTGTTTGTGTTGTGTGCGTCCCATACACGCCAAACGTCGACGGCGTCGCCGAAGTTCGTGCAGCTCGACGGTGCAAAAACATGTCATCTTCCATCGACGTCTCGCACTTCTGTAATCGCGATTTTTCGCTGTACTCATCGAGAAAATCTGCCCGACGCGTTATTTACAGCCTTCGACATTCGTGAGCATTAGCTATTCCTGGATAAGATTTTTTTTCCATCCATAGCGTGCTTTCGTTTGTTGGTTAGAGAAAAATTGTTGCTCAACCAGCAAAATTCATCGCCACAGTTGTGTCACTTTAGGTGTTTTTATGCTATTTGTATATGATATTTATGTATATTTTCTAATACTTTGATTTGATATATTTCTGTCAATTCTGTTTTTACTTTGTATTGCAGTTGAAGTTTATAGAAGTGATCTTCTGGTTTGTCACAATGTCTATGCAACAGTTCTGTTTGCGGTGGAACAATCATCAACCGAACTTCATCTCAGTTTTCTCCAATTTGCTGAATAATGAGACTCTAGTGGATGTTACTCTTGCTGCTGAAGGCAGGCATCTGCAGGCCCACAAAGTTGTACTATCAGCGTGTAGTACATATTTTCAGTCACTGTTTACAGTGAATCCTTGTCAACATCCTATTGTTATACTTAAGGACATCAAGTTTGCAGACCTTAAGATTATGGTAGACTTCATGTATTATGGAGAAGTAAACATATCTCAAGATCAATTGCCATCTATCATAAAGGTAAGAAATACTTTGATATTGTCAGCGATTGAATGGTCTATTTATACCGCACTACATAGATCTTAATATATAACGTACTATTTGTTTAACAGACGGCAGAGAGCTTAAAGATAAAAGGACTCGCAGAGATGCATTCAGCATCGTTGACCAAATGGCCAAGTGGTAGCAGTGAAACAGGCGGTGCGGAACGCGGTGAATCCTGCTCACCCAGTCCGTCTCCGCTGTCGCCTTCTTTCCGTAGAAAAAGGTTAAGAAAGTCTTCTACTGGTTCAACATCTGGTTCCGGTGATAAACCTGAGGATATTAACGAAATAACATTAGTGGCCACTAATATCGTCAAACCTGAACCTCTAATTGTATCACAAGAAAGTGGAGAAAATCTGAGGCGACCGGTGAACACCAGTACAGAATCTCAAGGCAGCATTGATGAAGATCAAATATCAATTGTAAGTGGATCTGATATTATATTTAAAAACAATTTAAGCAGTAAACACGCAAAGAATTCTAAGTGTTAACAAAACTGCAGCATATTGAACTATAACATATGAAGAACAATATGATAATAAATGATATGCTAAAGTATATGTATTTTTTTCAGATGAGTAATATGGAAAACAGTTCTACCAATACACCAGCCCAAAGTGACGGTTCTATTCAAGATGTAAGTCAACAGTCGGGCGGGAACATTGGACAAAGTTCTGTTCCTTCGCAACCACCCGTTCATCAAGGTAAGACTTTAAGCTTTACATCATTTTACACATACACACACAAGTAGGTACCTTCATAAGTATCCAATCACGTAGTTAGCATTATTTATATCATACAATGATTTAAACTATATATTTTACGCGCGCGCGCGCAGACACACACACACGACACACAAATTTAAAAATATATAAAATGAGTAATGTGTATAAATTTCTAATACTTTTTTTTTATTTATGCTGCATGCCTTACATAATTACATACATGGTTGTGATTTAAAAATTTCTAATTCCAAAATATAGATGCAAGTATTCAAATATATTTTTTCTTAAATACTATATGCTTTTTCCATTTTTTGTTTTTGTGAAAAATTATAATTTAGCTACTTGTAACATGTTGCTTATCAGTGATATGCATTTCAATACATATTAAAGATTTGAACAAATAACTTCAATTCTGTATATATTACATACACGTAAATTGTGTAATATTTATATATTAAAGATATAGGAATGTAAATAATTCATATAATAAGCAAGCAATCATGTAAAACAATTTAATATATATATAAATATGACATCTCATATCATGTGTATATACATTATGAAGTTAGGAGAGAAAGATCTTACTATATTCGTATGCTTTATTGAAATGTATGATTTTTAAATTTTGTAGTTTTTGCAAGATTTCGAATTAAAAATGACAGCCACACACAGAAAGAGGATATGTATAGTCGAATTTGATTGTACAGCAGGCATGCAATTTTTTCTATTTTGACGAGATATAAGTCGGATTATTTCTTTTCTGATTATACAACAGATTGATAGATACAGTGTTAGTGATCTAGAATGATTACATACGCGTTATGGAAGGTATGAGAGTTTGAAGGCATAGTTTTTAATTTGATAGGATGTCACGCGCGAACGGCAGTAGGATTGACAAAGGGAGAGTTTACGATAGTTGTTAGCTATGTTGTGTATTTAATAATATGATTTCTTTTAGTGAACTATATACATACATTGTAATGAAACGCGCAAAATGATTCTGTAACTTCGGAATTGCATGGTACCTTCCCTTTATGCAAATATCTCTGATAATTGTTACTATAAATTATGCATACTGATTGTGGTGGGTATTTATACTGCATGTCGATAAGCGATATTTACACACATTAAATGCTGGCACAGATGCGTTTAAATGTATTGCACAAGGAGAATCAACAGACGTTTGACATGAAAATAGAGCGAAATTTCAGGAATTGATATTTCAATAATGCGAATGTGCAAGAAAAAAAAAGAGATAGTTTCATTCATGAAAGAAGATCACCATGGTACACAGATACATGGCACACAATGTATGATGTTGCCGAAAGGACAGCATATCGGACCTTTGACATTAACGGAGTGTGTATGTGTGCCTTATACTCTGTCCAATAAATTACAATTAAACCGTACACATATTTGAATATTTTAAATAACAACGTGCTTAAAAATGTATCTGTGCCATGCCGCAACTCCATATTTGATAGGCTCATAATCGTTTCTTCACAAATTTTATTTTTCGATATTTACAATTTTCTTTCGCTTACTTAGCTTAGTATTATTTTCTCTCTCTCTATATATATATATTATAGAATAAACTATATTTTATTTTTATTAGATTACAACTATATATATACTTATATATGTATCGCCTTGTTTTATATGAACAAATACGCCGATATATTGTTCGTTATTATTCATAAGCTGGTTATCGTTGGTACAACATAATCGTGTGAAAATTGTATATCTGATTAAGATTGATTTCGACGTGACGCATACGGATGAGATACATTAATTATCACGGGAATGCATCAACTGTGCTTTGTGCAAGAGTATCGCGTATCGTAGAGTTATGTTAAAAGATAAAAAATGGTAGATGGTCAGTAAATCGCGGATACTACAGTTGTTTTCTCTTTCTCACCGTTCATTTCATAATACTTTGACGATATTACGCCCAACGTTATTCTTTCATCTAATCACACTTATCTTTGCCGTGAACGCAAAGTATATTATCAGCGGGTTGATAATTCCTGTGCTCTGACCAACGATCAATCGGTCTGTTCTACAGGATTACAATGGACTATAATGGAGCACACATATCCACGTTTCGCTCTGTCCTCGTGTCAAACGAATCTGTCGATCCAAGCGTCGTCGGCGTTTACGACGCCCGAAATAACAGCAACCTCGACCATCAGCGAACAGTACTCTGGTACCAGCACGACTGGTTCCAGTTGCGCCCTGACGAACTATTCGAACTCCGCCCATGGGACGTTGCAGCATGCGTCGTCAGGCGGCCCCTCGCCATCGACGCAGTGCCCAAGCAACTGCCAGAGTCCTTGCGCCAGCCCGCAGACTGCGATTAAGAGGAAGCGCTCGACTAATCCACAAGCGGACGAGAACTTTATACGCGCGCTTGACGCTGTGCGTTACGGCGGCATAGGGTTTTGCAAGGCCGCGCGGATGTACGGCGTGAACAACCGAACGCTCTGGCTAGAATACAAGAAGCGCGGCTACCCGAACAATCGACCCAGTCTCAAGTCCCGCGTCAAACAGGAGGTCAATTCCTCGCCGCCGCCGCCACCGCCGCCGGCGCCCCCGGCGCAGCCGATGAACTCGCAGAGTCCGACGCCCATGGGTCCACCTACGACTCCGCACAGCACACACAATACACACAGCACGCACACCATGCTAACCAGTCCCCATACGATGCTGAGCGGCTACATCGACAGCAGGCACACGGACTATGCGTTACCGAGCACCACGATGCCGATCAATCTGCACGGCGTTAATTACAACACCATGTGAACTGAATATTATCCGGAGAGTCACTTGTATAGACGAGCTTGAGAAGTATTATTTCCCTCCCTATCTTCTTCGTCTGCCTGCGATCCTTTTCCATCCTCTGTGCAAATGATTGTTTAGAAGTGAGGCAGATGTCACAATATCGTCGAAATCGCAAAGTGTCCGGATTACATTCTCCAGACATCTTTCCCTGCGTTTGGCTACACATTATACTTGTAGACCTCTGGATATCTCGATCTCGAATATAAAAAGTATGTTTTGTATATTGTACAGGATTTATCGGATGTCTCGCACTTTTTTCTTCGGTTATGAATGATTTTATGATTTTGTATGTATGTATGTATGTATGCGTGTACGTGCGTGCGAAAACTCGATTTTGTTTCTCACATCATAAAATCTTGTCGAGAATTATAACGATATTCGCGATCGTTTTATCACGTGATTACGTTATCACGCTAAATTTGAAGACGAGTATTCAAATTTTTGGAAGCAATTGAAAATAATCTGATGATTAGATCATTGGACCAAATTTTCCTTTGAGAAGAATCGTATTCCTCAAGGATTTATTTATTATTTATTATTACTATATATTAGTAAATAAGAAAAAAATTTAGCCCAATATTTATACAAAATATCGTATTTATAACATAGAGAAAATTGCGCGGCCTTTGATACAGCCTGTACGTTATAGATTGTCCCGCATCGATTTTGTTGAAACAAAATTTTCTTTTACAATATGTGTTTCTCGATTAAATATTTTTGTCTTTGCACTTTTTTTCCACTCAAGCTAAATGGTGTCTATAATGTGATAAATAACCGGACTTATGATAATTGGTAATCACTAATTACACAGACACACACATACACATAACGATCATATGGTACGGACATGTCAAATGTTGGCGCACGTTCGCTTGTTAGCGTCTTTCAAGACATTCGCGAAGATATTGATAGTTGCGTTTAGTCCTTTTTTCTCCTATTTTTCCTTACCTATCGTCGCAGCAACCTTGTTAGCGAAGATTTCAGTGTCATCTAGAATTGGTGCAATCACAGTGCAATCGCCGACGAAATAAGGACTAGAATGTCGGATTTACAGCACTGGCAATAGTGATACTATACCGTTGCACCGATTGTAGTCCCTGTCGTGTAATTCGTATAACTTTTTTGTACATAGTAGATAACGAGGACGCGAAACTAGCTAGAGATCTACGTCGTCGTCCTGTACTTGCACACATCCGCGTCGTTACATTGTACGAGATTAATAATATGCACACACACGGAGATAATCTATCAATACATGTATTACAAGAATTAATTGCTGCTTTGTTGAATATATGAGAACGATTGTAGATTTTCTTTCTCGCGGGATACGTATTCCTCTATGCACGAGAGTTCACTTGATTTCTCTTCGCTTTTTATTACGTTATATGTACACACACGAGAAATCATGATATGTCTGTTATGTGCTATATAGTAGTATTATTCCATTGCCGCTTCTTTTTGCGAATTCCGTTTACCCTTCGTTCGCTTTTGTTAATAATCCGGAAAATTATATCGACGGGAATAACGTACGACGTGGAATAACGTTGCTAATAGACGTAATTGTATTAGATGTATTAAATTTTCCAAAATTAATCCGAACTTTATGAGAGAGTGGTTTCGCCGATTTGGAAGTAAATTACGAATTCAACGTGAAATATGGTCAGAGAGCTTTAGAAGCGTGTTTTAAGTATACGAATATATATATATATACACATACATACATACATATATATATATATATATATATATATATATATATATATATATATATATATATATATTATATATATTATATATATACATATTTTATTATATTTTATATATATATATATATATATAATTATATATTATATATATACATATTTATGTACGAAAATATTATATTTTGCCTTTGTAATATTTGTGTTTCCGTTACGTTTAGCTGTAATAACGATTTGTTAATTCGATTTTGCCGTGTGTAATGAAAAGAAACGATTATTTTCACAACTAATAGAATGCCAATTTTATGAGAGCTATTTCTAATTTTACATTTAAAGTTATAATATTCTATGTTGTACAGTTTATTACGTACAATGTTCGATGAGTCGTTTCCGAACAGTGATATAAGGCATGTATTGAATACAAAAGAACACAAAGACACGTGAGAATCCTGGATGAGATATTTTGATTGTACTTCCCATCTTCATCCGTTTCTGTACATTGAGGAAACTTCCGTTACAGTGGGATAAGGATGAATCAGCTTCTTACGAAGGTCGAAAAAAAAAAAATATATATATATATATATATATTTGAATGGTTTAAAATTAGAGATTAGTCTTTAAAAGTAAAATAGCCGTTAATTGCACTGTTAAGAAGCATTTATACCCATTATATAAACGATTAAGAAGTAATTCTGAAGGAATAAAAATTATTCTAACAGTTTGCAACAGAATGGGAGTTCTGTTTCGACGACCTCCCTTATTGATCTCCCGTGCGAAGCGAACGGTCGACTTTATCCGGAATTATGATGTCGATTCTCCGTTAGCCGGCGAACATAATTATCTGTGTAATTTAAAGAAGCAATTATGTATATCGGCACAACGAGTATTATAATTGTTCTTCTCGTTACGCATCATTATCCGCAATCGTTGGATCAACAGGATCGTCGGTCCGTTTGTTTAATAGCCTTCATTAAAATAACAGCTGTTATCGAAACGCGAGATCGCTAACACTGTATTCTGCGTTGTAATCATCCAATACAAGATGTCCATCAATCTGTTGTGCGATATAAAGGTGCCAATGTTTTCACGTTTACTTGTTGACTTGTGACATACGCAACACTACTAGCCGACACATCTAAAATCGATCTATTTATTATTATAGTTCCTCAGTGCAAGCAGACGCCGGTGAAGAGGGCACGGCTGCTGATGCGGCAGCCGCGGGTGAAGAAGGAGCCGAGTCACCTGTCGCCAGATAGTGAGACGACAACGTGCTCGCCGCACATCGTCTCGTCCTCGATTCACGCGACCACACCGACGTTGAATCTTCCTCAGACGTCGAGGAGCTGGGAGGAGTCGCGTATATCGCCGCCGCCGCACAGCATGTTGGTCAATCAGCCGAACCTGTTGACGGTGACGACGTCGACGAATTTGTTGACGGTGCCGCAGCCGTCCTACTTGACTAAGCAGCACTCGCATCCACTGCTCACCAGTCAGCAGCAAAGCACGTCCGGCAATTACTGGATACACCGGCAGCACTCGAATCCGGAGTTCCCCGGCAGGACCACGAGTCCCTCGATAGTAGTCGAACCGGCGCCCATTGTCAAGACGGAGGAAGAAGTATGCGAGATGGCAGCGACGACTCCTGTTTCTGAAGCAACAAGCGGCGGCGGCGGGGGCGGTACGTCAACGATTGCTATTAGTGGAGGATTGAGGATCAAGACAATAGAGTTGAGGCGAAGCTCGTCGTCGCCGCAGGTAAAAATCGAGTTGTTATTAGGACCTTAACTTAGTTTCCGCCCGCAAATGTTAGATGGCAATGCAAACAGTTCTAGTAGTCATTACTAACGAAACAGGTAGTTTGTGATTAATTTCGACATTTCTCGATAACATTCAGTCAGCATACACAATTATTTTCCTAAACAACAATTTCTTTTGCTTTGTGAAAAATGGAACGCGATAAAGTGTTTTTTCGACATGTGCTTTTGCACT
>NW_022639454.1:1298724-1312323 GCF_010583005.1 Odontomachus brunneus
CAGCACGGCTTGAGTGGTACACGCTTCCGAAATGTTGAAGAAGTGCGAGAATGGGTGGACGAATGGATTGCTTCGAAACAAACATCGTTTTATCGAGATGGTATCGCCCAGTTGCCAGAAAGATGGCAAAAAGTTGTAGAAAGTGATGGAAAATACTTTCATTGAAATAATTTAAATAAATTTTTTACAATAAATGCTTTTTCTCAGTATTTTTTGGGCGGAAACTAAGTTAAGGTCCTAATATGTCCGATGAACGAATTAAAATTTAAATTTAACGAATATTAGCTAATTTCGATCTTGATTTATCGTATCCTAATTGATCAAGTTCCAATCTACAGTCCGCGCAATTCTCACAGTCTTCAATACGAGTTCTTTTTCGTCCTGTGTGTGTGTTATATCACTCGTGAAACTGACGTGACTCCTTCTGTGTTCATAGACCAGCAGCAGCAGCAGCAGAGAGCCCCGCGAAGGCACCGGTGATCAACGACTGGGTCACTGTCCGGTGTTACGCGAGGGGCCCGCCTTAGGCTGCAATCATTGCTGGAACACGATAGACGCCCACGGCAGGATACTCCGTAGGAAGACCAAGTATCACTGTCCCGAATGCCAGATCAATCTGTGCATCGTGCCGTGCTTTCAGGAGTACCACGAGCAACGGCGTGACCTGATTTCCAAACTGAAGCCCTTACCGAAAACCAGCTCCGTCTAATCTCCTTATTTATTACGTACCACGTACGTATCATCTCCTTCTCCCTATCTGCGTACTTCGTTTTTATAGATGATCGTTATCCGGACGATTAAATGTCAGCACGCGCTTTAGGTGTCCGAGGCTCCCGGTGACGATGACGCGGACCAACCAAGCCGATCATCAGTGTGTGTGTTTATGTACACGCGATGTTTACTTCTCTTCCTGTCTCTTTCTTTCGTACTACGATCAATGTGAGTCACCGAATTTGTATCAACACAAAGGGACCTCATAATGCTCTCGTATATTTTCGTAATATACACATACCGCGACGCAACGTCTGTCATTGCTGGAGCGGACGGGATTGTTCGCGGTCGATGCTGCGAGTACGACGCGATACGATTCCTCTTCGGAATATTTCGAGGAAGACGCGCGAAGGAAGCGGTCGAATCGTCGGGGATAAAAGAATGAGAGGTAAATGATACAAAGTATATTCGATAATACATGTCGCATTGGCGTGCTATTCTCATGCGTCACACGCGACTCTGACGCATATTTCCATTGCTTTCACGTTGTCGGGGGATTTTAATGTCACGCGACGACGTCACTGAAATAATTGTTCGGTGGTGTCCAACATGAGCAATTAACAATTATTCATATAAATATAAATGATTTAATATAATACAGCGTAGCGTGTATGGAATATTTAACAATAAAGCGCCCTCCGTAATTTATTGTTAATTTATAACTTATTTTTTTAAGTTTTTTCTACGATTTGCATCATTGTTGGGAACATTGAATCTTTTTCGTTCTTATCTTTTTTTTTTTTTTTTCAGTGACGTCGTCATTTATACATGTCAATGCTGCGTCTTGTGTTTTTCTTCAATTACGTGTCTTGTTTACTTCTACGAAGGACATTTTGTGTTCAGAAATTATTTCGAGAAATAGCGATTTCAATAGACATTAGGAAATCAATTTCCTGTACAATTTTTTTTTTTTTTTTTTAATAAAATTTATGCGGCGCGTAAAAGATGAACGTGAGATGCACGTTTCTTTGAAGAAGAAAAAACAGATACGTAAATAATTACGTAATGTAATTATATGTAATGACTATTATTATTACGACTATTATAATTACTCTCAAAGGGTTCTTTAATCTCGTATCAGTATATTTCTGTTATGTTACCGTCACACAATCAGTGTCGGCTTCGAATTAAATCTCCGCCCCGCGGAAACACGAAAATTCCGAACGTAAATCTCATTCAGGATAATTCACGCAATTATTACGCAGTTCTCTGGAACTCCGATCTCGTCGCAGAAATTGCGCAGCTTTGCGCGCGTTATCGAGCAATTTTAACGTATTTGATATTGCCGGCGTTGTTTTTCGCCCATTTTTCGTCTCGATCACATTACACCCGCATGATTCCGATAGAACCCTTCCATACTGTATCTGTCTGTCCCTCTGTCTCTCTTTCCCTCTTCTTTTCGCGTACGAAAGGATTGAGATAATAATTTTTCTCGGCGGCGACATTGCAAACACTAATTTTGGGGGCCATGAATCGCGAGACGCAATTGCACCAAAAAAAAAAAAGAGGAGAATAGAGAAGAGAACAAAAAAGCAGGAGGAGTGGGCGCGGTGGCCGCCGAAACGAGAGCCCGCGCACGTGCAACGATCGAATTCGGTGTTACCCTTATAAATCACTTCCTACCATTCACGGCTCTCCCTATTGCCACCTGTAACGGCGCTCCCCGTCGTTAATGCGTCCGCGTAAATTTGTCGCCGTTCGCTTCGCGATCAATCGAACGCGGGACGTGCGCTTCTCTCCCTCTCTCTCTCTCTCTCTCTCTCTCTCTCTCTCATCCCTCCACCCTCTCTACCCCCATCTATTTCTCATCTTAATACAAGAATATTAGGATTAAGGAAGAAAGTGTAGAGTAGAGTACAAGCGAGAGACTCGCGCGCGCTGCGGCGTAGTCCCGGTTATTCTGTTTAAAAGAAATTCTTCGACCCGCATTCTGAACTCTCCTTTATCGTTGCGAGCGTCTGTGAAAGTGGCTTATGAGCTTTTTGATTGGCTACAGGCCACTTTCACAAACGCTTGCAGCGATAAAGGAAGAGTTCAGAACACGGACTTCTTTGACGAGCGAGAAGAAAAATCCGCTGAAAAGAGAAGAGATCTCATAACAGAGCGAGTGACACACGCGCTTGATCGTGTCGCCCTTTATCTTTTTATTCGACGCGTTCCTCCGTCTCAGCGTCGCAGACTGTAGCTTTCAATCGGGCGAGAAAGGTCTTGTCGAGATATTTTCCTGCTTGAATCGGAAGTTGATGGTGTCTCAGTCTTTCGAGGCTGGACATCTCGCGTGGAGTCTCTGGCTTGTACTATAAATTTTTGTCTATCCGATTCCGGGCCAATTCTTGAGATCCACGCCGCCACTTGTCGCCAGACACGTTGATGTTTCTCGACGGCATTTTTTTTTTTAATGTATGCCTCGTGCGTTTATTGCTCGAGTCGAGACATGTCGCGCGAACGATGTGGAACGACGACTAGAATAGACGGATAACCGAGGAGACTGTCCTTTTCATCGGCGAGTCGTAGGATCGGATCCGAATCGGCCCGCCTGACTTCGATGAAACACGATTTGTCGCCAGGCGAGGACTCTCCTCCCGCCTGGCCGCGACCTGCGTTTTTCCCCCTTGACATTTCCTCGCGAACGGCACTGAGCACGTTCGCGCACTTTGTATATGTAAAGTGTTGAAAATATAGAGAAGAACACAAAAAAAGAAAAGAGGAACAAATGAAAAGAAAGAAGAAGAGAAGAAGTAATGTGCAATATATTTTTCTCGGCATTACTACAGATGTACTATATGCAAGCGTTGTATCGATTAATCATATTTTATGTAAAATCTAGCCTGCGATTCATAAGTTAAAAATAAAACAATGTGAGGTCACACGAATCGACGGTGAATCGTACGAACATTTCCGAAACTCGAAAGTTATCCTCTCCTCGTCTTGCCTTGACCAAGGATCATTTTCATTTCGTCCGCGAGATATCCTCGGGACAGAGTTCAAGCACCCAATCATTGATCTCCCTTAGCCATTGACACTCTAGAGAAATCTGATGTTCCTTGCGAATCAGCGACAATTGTTCACAGTTTTGATTACGACGTTCTCTTTTGGAATTTGAGTATAGACAACAAGTTCAACCGCAACGCTGATTACACGCTGAGAAAAATACTTGAAAATTTATTTGTGGGGAAATGAAGTTGATTTCTGTACAATGAAATTCAAACAAATAAATTTTCAAGTGTTTGTTTCTCAGTGCAAGGAAAACTAAGTTCTTTTTCTCGACTGTCAATTACCAAGGGGATGTCAATAATCGGGTATTTTACCTTGCTGTGGAAACATGCGACATAGGACCTCTAAAGACAAGCGAATGCTGAATACGCTTTTCTTCCAAAATACTTTCGGCTCTTCTTACACGTGATGAAAATTAAGGGGACCACACGCAATAGTTTTGTTAGTTCCCGGGCGAGAGAGTCTTGTGTTTATAAACATATTCCTCTGACCAGATAAACTCTCACTCTCCGCACCACACTGCCAAATCCGTTGACTATAGTTTTTGCTTCCTTCCCAGTAAACAAGATGACGTCAAATACGTCTCTAACATATTATTGACGTCTCATTAAGACGTCATTTGACGTCATCCTGGGTTGTGTAAACAATAACAAGGCAAAATGAGCTTATTTTGCAAACTCACCCCTAATAGAGGGAGTTGACGTTAACATGCATAACATTGTTCTAGCTTGAAAAATAGGCGTGTTTATCGTTCGCCGTCTGTCCAGAATACGATCTCTGGGCGTACTCAGAGGTCAGTGCGAGAGACCATGGACAGCCCGATGACGAGGATGACGAAGAGCGGCATTGGCACACAAGGAGGAACACTCTCGGGTGGCGAATGCTCCTGCTGCGAGTCTTCGCTCTCAATAAATCCGCGCGAGGGCTGGCCGCTTTTTCCCGGGCCGCTCGTCCTTCTCGTCATCGTCGTCGTCGTCGTCGTCGTCGTCGTCGTCGTCGTCGTGGCGCAACGCGGGCGTCCGCGAATATGGGGTCAGCCGTTTCTTCTGCGCGCAAGCTGACGCCACAGCCGCCGCCGCCACCGTCGTCGTCGTAGTAACCCCTCGCGGCATAACGCGCGCGACGGAAGAGAGGAGTCGTCATCTTGGATCCCCCCAAAAGCCACGGGCGATATTGTACGCGCAGCCGGTGCCCCGTCGACAGCTGGACCCCTCGTCTCCTCCGCGCTACGGAGAAACGAAAAGTCACGGAGCGCTCTGGATTAATCGCCGGCAACCCCCGATACGAACGAACGAATGGACGGACGGACGCACGCGTGGCTTGAGCTCGGTTGGCCTCGTGCGGCCACCCGTGGGCGGTCGATCTCGTTAAGGGCGAAAGGGCATTAAGCGATCCGCGCCAAACTCGCGGGACATCACGTTGCTCGCGGAAATATCCCTTTCACAATTCGCAGCATCAGTTTTCTTCTTTTTTTTTTTTTTTTTTTCGAACGCGGCGAAATGCGTTTCTTCTCCCATTAGTAGTTCTTGTGTGATTTTTATCTGCGTCTTTTTCTTATTAATTTTATCAGAGGCGCTCTAACGGAAGTTCCTCTGGAACAACGTAGTAGGGGATGTACTCTCTAAAGTTCTTGAAGCGAAATGTAACGGAAATACTCGGAATGTAGAACGACAGATCGAGTCACCCGAATTCGAGTGACTTTTCATACAGGGTGAATTCTCCACTCTGAGTTGCCGAGCGAGTATTTTCGATATCGTAGAGTGGATCAGGTTGTATTCCACTATTTTTTATCACGCAGAATCGAATTCACTCGAATTTGTTTCATTGCGAGTGGCAGTACTTTCACTGTCCTCGTCTCGAGTGAACGGCTGCGTTCAGCAGAGAAAGTTGTTTTTGTCGTAAAATTCATGAGTTTGATCGGTACATGATCTTCTCGGCTGAATTTAAGAACACATCCCAATCAGATTTACGAATTTTACAGTTGCACAGCAGCTTCTTTTAACAAACAGCCAATTTTCGCACGTTTTCAGTGAAGTTTTATTTCATGAAATTTGGACAGTATTCTCAAGTCAGTCGTGGTTTTTAATTAACGTTAACGGTCAAATTATTATATACATACATCTCTCTCTCTCTCTCTCTCTCTCTCTCTCTCTCTTCCTTTCTTTTTCTCCCTCTTTCTCTGACTATATCACAGCTATGATCAAAGAAAGAACAGTGAATTGCTAATCAAAGTTAGCTTATGCAAGATCATAGCTGCAAGCGAGGCTGATCTGAATTGGAGAGAAATGATGTTAATCTATATCTATAGCGCACGTCGCTGTCAAAAGCAACGGTCAAGCGAAAGCGAAAGCTCTCGCAGGTCGATAGGGCAGGCCGAAGTAAAAGCGTGCGGTCATGCCGGACTGCATCGCTTCCTCCGTCATGGAATAATAATCTGGACGAGTAACGAAACGAATTCGCGCGGAATTTTGCGACCCGACAGTGCGAACATCCGAGACACTTCTTTTTTCTGCTCTTTCATTTATCAGTAGATGCGAAGTGAGCCACCCTTTATTTACGGCACAAATCGCGAAAGTTCGCGAACGACTAGTTAAGAGGATTGCGCGGAAATTACTTAATGCCTTTTTAAGTCACGTTTAATTCTCCCTATTCCCCACGCGTAATCGCATTATACGCGGCGAAGGGCTCGCGTTTCTCTCCCCCCTCTTCTCATCTCCCCCCCTCCGTTTGCATCGTTTTGTTCCTCCGTTTATAGATGCAGGGCGGAAATTCGCGATATCGTGTTGTGACGCGATGCACCGTAGAAAAAGAAGCCTCGGGAGCTGTATTCGCGAAAGCGTCGGGCAGAAATAAACGCGACGTCGCTGATTTATTGTACGGAGAAAGAGAAAGAGCGAGGGACAAATAACTTGTATAAAAATAACGTAAAAATTAAATACTGCTCCTCGGCAGAGAGACACGGGACGTCATGAAAGGAGCGGAGACAATAAAGGGCGAGTAAGAGAGGCGCGTGATGAAGATACGAATAATTTGTCGGAATTATACGCGAGCGCCCGTTTGAAAGCGCGAATTATAAACAAGAGGTAGGCCGTGAGCGACAATTATGTCGACGGTGGCAATTAGCAAGTCTACTTGCAAACCAAAGGGTGTCTCGTAGCAGCGCCATGAAGTGGAGCCATGAAGATCGAGATATCACGCACCACGGAGTGCATTTTATTTGCGAGAAAATAATGACACAAAGTATCCGCTGCGCGCGTCAAATGCAAATTGTGAATTTGAGTCACAGCAATGTTCTCCAAGTACGACGATTATTATCGTCAATGTTGCTTCGCGCACCAACTGTGCTATGTGCATGAAATGAAATCGGAAATAATACTTTGTACGTGAATTGGTAAGAAGAATGAAAGACCGTATTCTTGAAAAATATCGATGAAAAACCATAGCTGAAAACTATACGTTCCATGAATTGTAGCTTTTTATGAAAATATCGTATGCTATATTTTTCGAGAGTAAGGCCGCAGAACTGATAAGAAGAAATGTCACACTTACCCTGAAAGGGCCGGCGCGATGACGACGATGGGGATGCACGTCTAATGGGTCAATCGAAGCTGTCCTCTTTCTCTCTCGCATAAAGGGGAGCAACAAATCCCAAACACGCAGATGGAACAGCGACGATGAGAAGGCGTAGTAGAGCGCGAATTGCTGCAGCAGCGAGAAGACGAGATCATGAATAAATGTTATCCCCTTATAAAGAACACTTAATTTACGCGAAACATTAACATTGAATGAACTTTATCTGTATTCGGAAGTTCGGGCCAAGTTGGCGTTTAAGTAAGATAAGGTTAAAGGTTATTGTTCGAAGAACAGTAAAAGAGGCTTCGCCGTCGGCGAAGCCATGCGAGTCTTCTGCCAGCCCCGCCCTCGGCGCCTTTGATATTCCACCCCCGATCGGCTGACATGCGCTCTGAGAATATTTGATAAGGGTGCTCAACCGCCCGCGGTGATCGCGGCACACACTAAGCATGCATATGCATGAAATCGATAAGGGATACTTATACGCTGGGATCGAAGACGTCTCGGGATCGCAGTGATCCGCGATCCATCGTATTTCTGAGTGCGATCCGACGCGTTTTAATCGGCCGACGACGTCGCATATTGTCGAGAGACTCACCCCCCTACAACTGAAAATTAAACCGAGACTCGCGATACATCTTCGTTCTGTGGAAAAAATCGTCTTCCATTTGATAAAGAAGAAGAGAGAACCTGACAATCGAGCCTCCCCAATATGTTTTTGTACACATGTTGTTTGTAAACATGTTATTTTGAAAAGTATTCGGACAACAATTGACAAATTAATGTACACCGAGAGAAAAATACTTGAACATTTATCTGTTGAATATAAAGTTTATTCACAGAAATCAAATTTATTCCACAGAAATGAATTTTTATTTTATTTTACACACAGAGGAGAATTGTATCTATTATGTAAAAGAAAGAGTGAAAGAAAGTATAATAATAAGCAGTCATGATAAAAGTGCGACGAGCAATAGTCATATTTAACAATTTCACAGCGGTTAATTAAGGTAAACGAGACGGCTCGTTGAGAGATGAACTGCGGAAACGTAATATTGACCCCGTTAATGATCAGTGGCCTGGTTTACATCGTCAAGACGTTGGTACATGTATTAAATTTGATGCGCACCAATGCTTTAATGCGTTTATATCGAACGTAAAAATATAATACGAAGGAAATACTAAAGGGAATACTAAAGGAAAAATATAATACGAATTTAATTCATGTCGTTTATCTCGTAGTCCTGGTATTTGAAATTGCAATTTGCTTGAGATAGCTTCGACCGATAGGAGGAATGCATAATTCTAAAAATGTGCTCGTTTCTTCTTCTCTCCAATTTAACAATACTTTTTTACAAGACATTTTACTATAATATAATTTGAGAGAAACCTACGGTCACCGATAACACCGGCTTTAATTAGGTTAGGTTCCCTTCAACATCCGTTTCATACGTTTACATCGTCATCTGTATCATTTGATACGCGTATTAGTTTAGTACGATATTCCTATTGTACGCTCGCACCAAATTGATCCGTCAGTGTTTACATCGCGTGTATTAAATATTTAGTACGAATTTGACACGAATATATTACCTGATATGCGTATCAAGTGCACGATGTAAACCAGACCAGTGTCTCCTTTTTGTGCGGGACGCTTCTTTTTTATCGAATCGAAAATCACTTGATTAATACACTAAAAGAAGAACATTTATTACTTGAACATTTATTTATGGGACACAGATTTATTTGCAGAAATAAACTTTATTTCGCAGAAACGGACTGTACCCACAAATAGATTTCCAAATGTTTCTTCTCAGTGTAAAGGGCGACGAATGCGCACGATGCAATTATCACCGTCTGTAATCCCGAAGAAGTCACCTTTTCGACTTTACTGAAGGCCGATTTTTCCAACTTCTTGATAAGACTTCCTGGTCTAATTTGGCAAGGAAAAACAAAGACAAACATATCATTTGATTGTTAGCTTACCACGAGGTTCGAAAAACCGATCCCGAATACCTTTTGCTTTGCTATTCTTAATTTTCCTTTGATCGACGTCGATGCGCTTTTGTGCGCTCGAAAAATTGGCAACTATCGATCAGGAAAGACAACAGGTTCGCCCGAGATTGAACTTACACGTTTGCCATTACCCACGTAAGGCCACCGCATGCCTATCGTTGGCTCGACGTTCATGCGAACGATATTGGAGGCAGTGTATGGCGAACGCGGACACCGTCGATGTGCCGCGACGAAATTGCGGGCGATAAGTCATGCGGTAATATCTCGGCGAGTCAATAAATCAATTGCCCGTAGCTCTTTGAGCGGGACATTAGGAGTCTCCAAAGTATCGTGTGGACACAGCTGACAAGTCGCGCCGATTACCCTCGCGCAGTACTAACGCGCTATTACACAGTTTTAATATTGACATTACTATCGATTAGCCATGCCGGCCCGTCAAATCCGTATCCACACCCGCGTCCACACACGGCCGACTGTGCACGTGCTCGTATTCCCGTCGTCATACTGCGGCACGTCTTCGCGGCGTGATTAATGTTGAAACAAACTTTCGAAAACGTCGAGAAATGTCGAGTTAAACGATCGATTCGTATATTCGTGGCGAAAACCGCGAAATATCCGGGCGTAATCGTTATTACTCGCGATCGAGATATCTCAGGCGTTCGTTTTATCACTTTCACGTCGGACCTTCGAAGTTTCGTCGGTTCCTCTTTAACCCTCCATTGCCCAAATTAACCCATTAAGGCCCAAGAGAAAATCGCTAAGGATAGGCTTTCAAAAACCATCTAAATTAGGGCAAAATGTCGAAATTTGTTAAAAAATGAAAAAAAAATTTGTGTTGGATTTCAAAATTCAAGATGGTGGACCAATATTTCGGCCCGAAAATTTGAAATTTTAACCTATTTGAGTGAAAATCCGTATAGGGAGGGTTTGGGGTTCGCTGAGTATGAATATGCACTTATTTTTTCAAAATTCGTAATGGCGGATCCAATATGGCCGCCTAAAAATGCGAAAATTTGACATAGTTTTGTTATTTGGCGAAAAATCCAACCAAATTATAAGCTACTTTTCGAAGGTGTTTATTTTGGGGCAAAATATCATATTTTAGCAGACTGTAGAAGAAAAATGGTTTTTTTTACTTTAAAAATCAATATGGCAGCCAAAAATTTTTAATTTTGATTTATTTCAATGAAAGTACGTTTTGAAAAATTTTGAAAAAATAAGTACATATTCATACTCAGCGAACCCAAAACTCCCCTTATATGGATTTTCACTCAAATAGGTAAAAATTTCAAATTTTCGAGCTGACATATTGGTCTCCCGTCTTGAATTTTGACATCCAATACAAATTTTTTTTTTTACTTTTTAACAAATTTCGATGTTTTGCTCTAATTTAGATAGTTTTTTAAAGCCTATTCTTAGCGGTTTTCTCTTTAATGGGTTAATTTCTCATGTTTAAAACATTTTTCATGTACACAGCAGGATGTTTAAAACTAAAAGTACCCAACATATATGAGGTGAAATTTTACTTTTCTAATTCTTTTATTTTCCCAAAATAGATTTGTGATTCTGAGCTCGTTGAGCAGTTACTATCGCTATCAATGTACTAAAAAAGACAGTTATATTGTGACTTTCAGGTCACATCGGTCAAGAGAGGAACAACATTCATATTGAAGATATAATGATGAAACTGGATTGTGATTTTAGAGTCTCAGTAGGCAGTAGAGACATTAGTAATACGTTAATATTTTCTATATTAAATCCTTAAATAGACAACAAAATTTTCTCGTTTGCCGCAAAATCGCACATCTACCGAATCTTTACTTCCGCTTCATCTTCCATCTTCATTTTTTTTTTCTTTTTCTCCTCATTGCGTGTCGACTAATCGGTCGATCGGTATTTATATTCGCATCTGTCGCGTTATTAGAATTCGATTTGCACTAGACTTTGCGGCTAACACGGACGAGTATTAGACATCATCACCCTTTGCTTTCCACGTCGAGGAGATAGAAAGAGAGAGAGAGAGAGAGATAGAGAAGAGACGCACCGGGGCCCGTTATAACGCATCGTCGAGTCTATAGAAATAAATCCTACTCTCACGGATTCTATACAATGCGTGTGGTGCGTTCTTCGCACGAGTGATCTGCCATTACTGCATTCACGCAGGAGGCCTCTCTGTGTTTGACCACAAACTGTTTTAATCCCACTGTTACTCCTATTTGCGTTTTCAAATCGTCGAACGGCCGTATGGATACGCATTCGTTATGTGTATTTATGTCGATAAGTGGCAATTGGTCGGTTAATTGGCCGGAAAATACTTTTCAAATCGCAAAAATGTACGGATACATACATGCACGCACGCGCGCACACACACCACACAAAGTAGCGTAAAAAACGTATTTTTATATAGATATACTATACAGATATAACATTACAACTGAATTTTTTTTTCTTTAAGTTTCGGGAGATATTTTCAAACGTTACATGAAATGAATATGTATATTACAGTTCTTTTTTTATATAAAAATTCTTGGCAATTTGTTTTAATAATCCAAAAATAGACTGTCAGTAAGATCTATCTTACTATCTATCTATATAATAAAATGATTTCCTTCTCCACAATTTATAATAATTATTTCTCTATATGTGATTATAATAGTTACAGATAGCGTTTTTCTTAGAAACGCAATAGATTTTGCTGAAAACATAGCAAGTGTTTTAATATAGCACATCTCAGTTCCCATAAAGTAGCACATATGAAATGAAAAGATAGTGAATTATTGCAGAATGTTGATCTATTCCTCGGTTACAAAATCCTACAACAATTTTTACTAGAACCTTTTTTTTGTGTGCATACTGAGAACAAATTTTGGTATTTCTAACTATAATCACACAAAAAATTAATAATTATTAAATTAAATATGGTCAAGACAATCATTTTTTTATTCAATTTTACTATAATTTTAGTGACAATAACCTCATATATGCATGTTACTACTGCCATTTTACTATGGTTGGGCAAAAAATAACTATAATTTTAGTTAACTCTACCATTTTTTTCTTAAAGCATTCTACCGATAAAATATCAAGCTCAAATATTCATCTTTCGCGAGTTACCTCCGCCTTTTGTCGCAAATTGTCATGGCATTACAAGAGTTACGTTTGTCGCGTTGACCTTTCGTTAGATTTGCACGTCGCTAATGACCGATATCCAGTGCGGACGGTTTCGCGACTCGTCCCGAAAGAATTTCTTCGGGCGCTCAATGAAATATTCATCCCTCCGGTGGAAAGCCATTTATCGCAATTATCGTCCGCAAGGAGATTTGATCGTTATTATTTTTGCGCCGCGCCTCGTTCGGCGGACTGAATTTTTCCCGGCCGAAATTTCGCCGGGCCCGATGTCTCTAAGTGTCCTTACGATCTTTGCTTTACCCAATATCTTCTTGGCTCCGCGCGCGCTCACCAGGTCCTTCTACTGCGACGTTTAGCTTTCCTGGTGGGGGTACTTTTATTAAAACTCCCGTCAATAGTGCGGTGAGGAGGAGCAGGGAGACTCCTACTACAGGACGACGAGGCTTGCGCTTTATACAATGCTACAGCACAGCCTAGAGCCCAAGGACCGAAAGAGATTCGCGGAAATATTCGCGCACGTTTCTCTCTTTCTCTCTCCCGGCGAATTTTCCGGCGAATTTTTTCGCTTCTCACTCCTACACGTTGTGCTCGACACTTCCCGACAGAATTTATTTCCGAAAATGAGCGAAAATGTCCGATGCGACTGGTCGCGAATTAACCGCGGCGTCTGGTAAATTAGGACGAACGGAATTCTTTTTTTTTTCTTTCTAGAGAACAATGTTGGAAGAAACGATGAATTTCTGTTTTTTTTCTCTTTTTTTTTGTAATACCGCGAGAACACCCCCTGTGACAGCTTAATGAGAATTTTTACGATTCTCCACACGGGGGAAGAAGTAAAAAGCTGAGCTTCTCTTTAAGCACGCGTTCTTTGTGCGTTTTGTCTCTCGTGTATTTCGTATGTATCGGGATCTCGTTACATTGCGCCGACAACACATCTCGCCAAATTGAATTTCTTCAAATTTGCGAACCATAACTTTTTTCCTCTCTTTTTTTCCTCTTAATAATTTCATTCAGCACACGCGAGGATTTACATCGCGACGAAGGTATTATTAAAAGCCGTATGTGCGTCATTTCGCGTCCGTTTCTGCGTTATGAAGTAACCCCCCCCCCCCCCCC
>NW_022639454.1:1312367-1335190 GCF_010583005.1 Odontomachus brunneus
GTGACGAACGAAGACGGCGGATGTATATCTTATATATACGCGCTTCTGCCTTCCTTCTCTGGTTTTTAATTAAAGTTTGTAGGATACTCGAAGGGATAAAAGCTCAGACGTTGATCCTCTTACACATCGGCTGACATCGCGCTCGAAAGAACCGAGATACTGCTGCTGCCGTAGTTTATCCCACGCGTTAACTGCTTTTTAAGCAAACCTCCTCGCGGAAACTAGGGGAAACGACTGTTCTTACCCGAACGGGGTTGTTCATTGACGTAGCCGGATGACGTTGGCGCGATTCGTGATGACGGAGGAAGCATCGACCGAACGAAATATCATACAATAGCGACCTTTTCGCAGTCGAAATATACGGAATAAACAACGCATAAACTGAACACGCGATATCTGCAAAAAACAGTTGTCGCTTATGAGGCAAAAGCGCCAATTCCTAGACACGTGCCTGACTCTGGACGTTTTTATTGTTTTCGTCTTTACATACGAATATTTAAACTGTCAATTATAGAATGCATGTATATATATATATATATATATATATATATATATATATATATATATTTTCTGTGTTAAAAATTTGAATATTTGTATGTAAAAACCAAAACGCGCTCGCGCGATGAAAATGTCCAGAGTTAGGTGTGTCCATACAGTGAGAGAAGAAATATCTGGAAAATAAGACATATTTATTCGGTGGATACTAATAACATATTTACATGAGTCTAAATTCTCTTGTTTAAGCCTTTAAGGCGCATGATTCATGGAACATTCTAGTAACTTTTTTTTTAATGAAATATTGTCAAAAACACTCTAAATAGCACATTTATAAGGTTTCAACTGCCGGATCCTAAGTGGTCCCCATTGGTACCAGTGATACTTAAAGGGTTAAACAGAATAGGCATACGGAAAAAAAGGTCTGGTTGAATTAACCAAATATCTGGTCGAATATGAACTATCCAGAAATTCCGATTGAAGTAATCCGAATTCTGTTTAAGTCAATCAAAAATCTTGTTAACTTAAACAGAATTCGGGGTACTTCAATCGGAATTTCTGGATCGTTCATATTCGACCAGATATTTGATTAATTCAACCAAACCTTTTTTTCCGTGCACAATTGCTTGCATGAAAAACGACGCTGTTTTAGGAAAATATATATTTTCTCATTTAGAAGAAATTTTTTCTCAGAAGTAGAAATATGTATATTGATAACAGCAAATATGTTATTAGTAGTTCGTCGAACGAAAATTTCTTTTTTTTTATTAGATGTTTTTTTCTCTCAGTGCGGACATTTGTACTTTGAAATATCAATTAGAAACGTCCGAGGGTGATATTATTTTCTTGAAAAGATCGACGCGTTGTCTCAACAGAGACGATCATTTCCGTCTCGCAGCTCTCATTGTGGTGCAGTTTAATTTTATAAAATGAAACATTTAATAAGCGAATCGTACGCGTCTCCGTGGG
The DNA here is from genome assembly GCF_010583005.1 of Odontomachus brunneus. Taxonomy (NCBI): domain Eukaryota; kingdom Metazoa; phylum Arthropoda; class Insecta; order Hymenoptera; family Formicidae; genus Odontomachus; species Odontomachus brunneus. Next base: position 1,313,832 of record NW_022639454.1, read on the forward strand.
TTTACTTTAAATTCCTCATCGTCGGTTCGCGCGCTCCCTCATATCTGGCGGACCGTCATTTTAGGGAGGAATCAACGAGAGCTTTCGCGGACGTATTATACGAACGAATAAATTTCATACTCTCTCTCTCTCTCTCTTTTTCCCTAAGAATTTCTCGAGAGCTACGTGCGAACGTGCGAAACGTCGTTTTTCGAACAGGTGTGCGGAGTGCGAGTTCGCCGATTCCTCGAGGTGAATTCTCTCTCCTTCTCCCTTTCCCGACTTCTCTCGGCGAACTGATTAAAATTTACCCCGTATCTACCCGGCGCCTTAATAATACCGTTGCCAGACGAATGTGGCGGATAAATATCGCACGCTTCCGCAGAATTCCTAAGAATCTACGTACACAAAAGGAGAGCCGGAGGCGTACACGTGACCGACCACCGTGGACCTCACGCATGCCCCGTTTAATACCACAGCTTGACGGCTTGGTTGGTATGTGAGGGAGAGAGGGAGGCAGGGGAGTAGGTAGGTATATTGGCGCCTGCCGTTAAGCTCATGTTGATCCCTTGTACCAAGCTAGAGCCCCTTTATCCGTAGCGATTTGGAGCGTAGATAAAGGCAGCCATGTTGCCACCAGCGACAGTGCGCTTTTGCGAATAAAACTTGACGAACGCTCGATCGATCGTCGGCGACGACGACAGTTCGCTAATTGATCATTGATTTTTCTTCATACGCGCGACGCGTTGATTGATTCACTTATTTATTTACCTCTCGTTGTATCTTTTTTTCTTGTTTGCTTCGCAGGATCTCTCCGCGTCGTTTATCTTCGTTTGAGGGTATTCTGTCGAAGCTCTTCTTCTCGTCGTTTTATGGCTAGGAAGACGCGTCTGGCATCGATTCGTGAAAGGGAGGAGGAGGAGGAAGGAGGAGGAGGCTCCAACTTCGAGTGAAATGCAGGTAATCGTCTTTGTGACACGTATTCATTGGTTCGCAACAAAAAGGAATTGAAGCATATGTCGGTGTTTGGAAACGATAACGGCACAATCGGCATGTATTTTTATTCATCTTCTGAGAACAGAGGGCTGTCCACACATTGCACGTTATCATTTCCAGCGCCCGTGAACGTAAGATATGAAAGCGCACCGATGTTAATTAAACCAGGGCGCTCCGATAGCGCGACGATATAGTTTGTCAATAGAAAAATCCCGGTATCGTCGTATTTTTATGTAGAAATTTACATCTACGCGTGCAACGCGCACATATGTATTGAGAAAGGGAGAGAGAGAGGGAAAGCATTTATTAGCCTCAGGCAACCCACTAAAAATACATTAATCTGTACACAGTAGATCTCACAATGTAGTTTAATGTAATTTTTAATTAACAATGCAAAGAATTAAAATATATAATTAATAATAGAATAATGAAGTGTGAATCGCGGAGTCCGGGAAGATTAGTTTTAAAATATTGTAGGAAAAAGGAAGGAGAGAAAAAAATGTGAAAAAAGAGGGAGGGTTCGAGTAGAAACAACATAAATGGCCAGCCATTTGAACTATACGTGGGGACATTTTCGCAAATAATTAAATACACTGTTAGAAAATTTCGTATTAAATTTAATAACTGGGATGTAAAGTTTTTTTACTTAACTATGTTATAAAAAGTAATAGTAAAATCAATATTATATTTAATAACACGTAGTTATGAAAAATAATAATCAGCGATCAAAATCACAATATTGCGATGCACAATCTTTTTGCAATAGCATAAAGAAGAATCGATGAAGAGACTTCTGAATAACTCCGTTGAAATCTCGATAAAGGCCACGATGCTTTGGAAGCTAATCTTTCAGGCCACGTGACCGAAACAATTTCATATTTATGATATATTAGAAAAATTATTCTATAACTTATTCATATAACGTGTTATAATATTTCATAATTAATATGAAATTTAATAAAAAAACATGGAATATAAGACAGAAAATATTAGATTTCATAAGAAATATAAAAATTAGAACTAATTTATAACTAATAATCCTAATGTTATAAAGATCTTCACTATTATTAATTTTAATATTAAATTCTTAAATTTACTTATAAAAATGCTATTATTTTTAAGAACTTTTCTAACAGTGTAGCTTGCTTGAAAATCTTCGGGAGGATCCTACCATTCCCGGGAGACGGAGAAAGAGGGAAAAAGAGGGGAGGAGGGAATTTTTAATAATTAAATCAAATAATATTAGCGAAATTAATTAATCGTAAACTCGTGATCGATAGCGCTCGTTATTAGTGGGACAGCCAATGAGTTTGATGTATCGATAATAAAGCCGTGCACATTTTTCTCTTCGACGGGATTAGAAGGTGCGAAGGTGACGCCCCAGCGGCTTCGCTACATAATGCCAGTGGAAGCGCTAAAGGCTTCGACACGCGCTGAAGTCGTTATACCTCGCCGCACATAAATAATTAATGACCATTTACTAGCGGTTATAAATGCGGCTTGTGCACCCCGGGTTCGGCGAAAATGACTTCGGCGCGGTGGGAATATTCGCTCGTCACGGAGACGTGCGGAATATGTATACGTGTCTCGCATTTCTACTTTCTTTCGCGTAAATTAATAGAGAAGGCGGGAGGGGGGGAGCAAGATGAAACATGAGAAACGCAAATTTGCGCGCGTATCCATCGTGACTCAATATATAAATCTATAGTATTTGTATTTAGAAGAAAAGGAAAGAGAGAAGATAAAAATAGAACATGTTTTTCAAGAGACATTGCAAGAAGAAAATATAGTGCTTGTTTTTTCATTCTTTTTAATTTCACTGTGTTTCTTTCTAACAGTGCAGGAAAATAGACTATTAGTAAGACTTGTTTTGTTTTAAAAAATTTACTAATCAATATGTAATAAAATTTACTAATTTTTTTTTAAAACAGCAAATTTTTTAATATACTGAGAGAAAGAATGTTTCAAAAATAGTACATATTTATTCGGTGGATACTAATTACATAGATTTATTTAAATCTTCTAGATTCTTTTATTTAAACAATTGCTTTCACAAAAAGCTAAAGTGAACATGTTATCAGCACTCATAGAATAAATATTGATTATTTTTTCGATATTTTTCTTGCTCAGTGTAGCATATTTCAGTTTCTAAAGTATAAATATACACATATAAAATGAAACCACAATAAATCACTGCAGAATGTTGACTTGTTTTTCGATTACAAGATTCTATAGTATAGCTCTTAGTATAAAATTCTTCCCGTCTAGCTTTGTTTGTACAAAATGATATATAAATGTAACAAAGTAATACACAGGTAGTAAAAAGAATCTCGACAATCGGGATTGTGGAAGCCGTCCAGGACAGTTTGATACTCGCACGTACACATTACGGTGATAAAATTCTCCCACCTACCCACACATACACAAACACACACACACACACACACACACACACATATGTACATACATACATACATACAAATACCAGCCTGGGATTACGAGTGGGAACACTTCATGTTTCGCATAAAATAAATATCGAATTGAATTTGTTACGAAGACAGCCGACCGTGTATCGGATTCTGTTTATCGCGCCTGTTGATCTGCTTTTGGGGATTGACGATTGGCTTGTAGCTCGAAAGAGTATCGCCCACCGCCATCCGCGAATGATTCTCCCTTTTGATCGACGATCAAATCTATCAAAGAAAAGAGATTTCACGAAGAGTCTTTTGTGACAGCTTTTATTCTTCAAATTAAACACACATCGCACGCTCAACGTGAATTCTTCCAATTTCTATTCATGAGGAAACTTTGCTCGCTCTTGATGAAACGTTCAACTTTTCTCTTCATTACTTATCGAAATGCGGATTTTCCTAACCATGCGGTGATCACGCGAGTGTCGTCTCACGCGACGTTAATTTGTAGAAACCGTAAAATCCGGGATTCGCGGCCGGAATCGTGCGTCGAGGTGAATTCTCGCTCGGGATTCGCACGAGTCGTGTCGAACAACGAATGAAAAAAAAAAATGCACGGAGCAGCACGACGGAATGAATCAATCGACGAATCAATGAAACCGACGATACTCACTGGAAAACATTCGGGGGCACGTGCGGGCGCGTGACCATCGCGGAGGCTGCCGTTTGCCGCGCCCCTGGAATCGTTTATATGGGCCCCTCTGGACCAAGGTGCACGTCGCGTGAGCCGCAGTCACGTGGCCGTCACGTGCCAGGGATTACTAATTATGCCCCAAGAACGATCATAATATCCGGAACCCGGTGGGCACACTGCATAGATACAGTTAATATCTGGTACGGCAAACATCGCCGCTATTCACGGCTACGGCGTATGAATAAAGTGCCTTGCCCAAGGGAGTCGTGGATATTTGATTTTCACACATAGGAGACGAGAATTTACGACGGTCTCGGGGAAATTCTTAAGGAAAGCGCCGGCGAGATGACGATATTTACAGCCGCGTGATGTTTCTCAGACGCGAACGGAATCGATACGATTTATTAAAAAACCGAAAGTATCTAAGAATCAAAGTATTTAAGAATCGAGGCGTTCTCATGAGACTCGTCTGTCGCGTTCCGTTTCTGTATTTCACTTGTACGCGGAAAAGGCAGTATGGTTGGCTACGCATAAATCTGGTTGTGCCGAGCCAGATTCATCGGTAAAATATGAAACAATTAATTATGTGGTCGCTGCAATCACAGAGCTATTGCTGCATTACAATGACGATATCTGGCTGCTCCAACTGAAGTGTATCTATGATGAATGTCGTCTCAATCTTCTGGTTGTCGCAAACAAATCACGTGCAACTATACTGAGAGAAAAATTTCTGTAACTATCACATATAAATCATAGTCAAGAAAACCATTTTTTTATTGAATTCTGCTATAATTAGTGATATTAACCTCATATTTGTGTCGCTATTATCATTTTTTTTTTATAAAAAATATGGTTGATGCTAAAAATAGCTATAATTTTAGTTACATTATATTATTAGTTTTATTACATCGACCATTTTTCTCTTTTGATATTTTAGGCTTTCGCGATGTCCATGTATTTTTCTCTTAGTATACATTGTTGTAATTAATGTGCCAAAATGACCGAATTATATCAACTATACCATAACTAATATCATAACTAATACCATAACTAATACCATAACTATACCATAACTAATACCACACAAAGATAACTATATTTAAAAAAAATACTTGAAAATTTATTTGTGAGATAAAGTTTATTTCTGTATATACAGCGTCTCAGACTTCCATGATGACTTTTTATGAGAACGTAGAACGGATTGAGATGAGCAAGAAAGTCCTGCGCCGTTTTGCGATATTCGCAAAAATAGTCGAGATATTAATTAAAAAAGATTGGTAAATGATTACGCGCAATATGCTAGATGAGATAGTGACGCCGTCTGCCATTGTATACTTATACATTAAATCAATCTGAACAAAAAAGTCCTTTATCATTTTGTAAATGACCACATAGATTTTTAGATATTATTTAAAGCAAATTTGTGCATTATGATATACAATCATATATGTAACAATTTTCTTTAATATTTAAAAATCTATGTGGTTATTTGCAAAATGGTAGAGGACTTTTTTTCAGTTTGACTTAATGTATAAATATACAACGGCAGATGGCGCCACTGCTCATCTACCATATTGCGCGTGATCATTCACGAATCTTTTTTAATTAATATCTCGACTATTAGTGCGAATATCGCACGGAAAAAAAAGATTTGGTTGAATTAACCAAATATCTGGTCGAATATGAACTATTAAGAAATTCGGATTGAAGTAACCCGAATTCTGTTTAAGTTAACAAGATATTTGGTAGACTAATCAAACATGTCTGACTATTTAATCAAATACGTCTTTTACTATCTGGTTAAATAATCAGACATGTTTGGTTAGTCTACCAAAAATCTTGTTAACTTAAACAGAATTCGGGTTACTTCAATCAGAATTTCTAGATCGTTCATATTCGACTAGATATTTGGTTAATTCAACCAAATCTTTTTTTCTGTGCGCAAAACGGCGCAGGACTTTCTTCCTCACCTCAATCCGTTCTACGTTCTCACAAGGGCCATCATGGATGTCTGAGACACCCTGTATATATATATGTGTGTGTGTGTGTGTGTGGGTGTGTATATATAGGCTTTATATCCTACAAATCAATTTTTGCAAGTACTTTCTTCTCAGTACAGAGTGATGCAACTGTGCTATTCACAACTAAATATCTCTGATTACACGCACCATATTTTTTTGCGCGTAGAATCAAGTGGAACGGCTTGTACTATTGAGTGGAAATGAATGAGTGAGGAAAAAATTTACCCTCGAAAGTTCTCTGCAAAGAAAAAATTCACTCCGTAGACGCGGCCTGAGAGCATCCCTCGGTAGACGCGAGACAAGCTGTACATAAACTAGTGCGTTCGCGCACAATCGTCCATAGCAGCGCAAACGTTTTGCGTCGGCGGCTTTGTTGAAAGCGTTCGGCAGCGGAACAGTACATATGTTTCCGCGAAAACAAATTTACGCGCGCGTGTGCGCGGGGCGCAAATCTACGCTTCTTTTTTTTTTTTGCAAACAGGACGGACCGTGAAAAATCGCGTATGCTCAATCTCGCAGTTTACGTAACGCGTATGCCAACCGGATATGAATCGAGAGTCAAACGTGACCCCGGCGCGATCCCGATAGAGAATAATATTTGTGTGCTGCTTTCCTGTATTTGGGGATGTCACTTTCGAAAAACACCGTGAGGACAGCCCGTCCTTCTTACTCGTCGATTCCCTTCGATCGAGCGTATATTTCATCGTGAAAATTGAATCAGCTAAACGTACGTTTTGTTTGCAAAACGGTTTACACACTTTTTTGACCGGGTGAAATTACAGTGCCTCAAATTGCCACAATTGCGAGCCACTGCTGACGTGCATTCAACACACTGCTATATTGTTTTATTTCATAAATTAATTCGACAGAAAAAACATATTCTAATGATTCAAAAATAACTCTCGCGGATAGAAAGCACGAAATATTGGGTTGAAAATATGATATTTTCGGAAAAAAATATCATTATCATCAAAATAATCATTTTGTATAATAATCTTCTCATAAGATTCTTATAACACTCAAATAATATTACAACACTGATGACATTCGAGATTTTAAAATCCTCCAGGATTTTAAAATATGAAACAATAATCGTTAATTTGAGTATATTGAGTATTATTTGAGTTTTAATTTCTTTCTCTGTGCGCGCATCGCAGTGGCTTTCAATTGTGGCAACTCTTGAAGCGTTACTATATTTGATAAAAAGTGCGCAAATCGCTTTACACTGTATACACATTTCTTCGCTGCAGCCTCGCGAATTTTTGTCGAGAATAAAAGTCCGAGTTAATCGAGCTCTGGGATTTTGGGTTGCGCGCGGCATCGCCTTATTTTCGCACTTTCCGAGCCGAGCGAATTTCATTTTCTCGCCACCGTGGGGGAAACGCGACGAAATGGGCATCGGCGAGATCCGACTTCGCCGGGCCAATCTGCCGATTTCGCGTTTCGACTCGGCTTTCCCATGGAAAACGTCCACGAGCCACGTGACTTGTGTCAACAGGACGCACTTGGGAGTCGTTCCCGTCGGGGAGCGACTGGCAAACGGCCGGCGAAGTCTTTCCGGGTTCGCCGCAGCGCGTCGCAAACGCAAGAGCGAGCGAGCGAGCGAATATTTGCAAAGTGGCCGAGTTTCCGAAATTGGCGACGACGCGACCGAGAAAACAGAGAGCGGGACGCGCAACACGAACCTGGGAATATTTTCCCCTGCAAATAAACGCGCCGCGTCGCGTCGCGCGGGAGACTGCGGATGAGAATTTACGCAGCGCGGGACGAAAACCATCGTCGGGATAAATATTGCGCGGCCGGGCGGAATGAATCTTTCAGCTCTGCCTACTGACGACTTGAAAATATTAAAAGTCACGACGATATAGACAATGGGACGATGAAAACCCGTTTGGGAATTTATCTCATTGGTCAGGTTGATCCCAATCAGTTTTGCATAAAGTAATATTTTGCACGCAAAAAAAGAACTAGCTTCCAGAGCTAAAAAATAGCTGTGACAGATAAGATGTGTCACTGAATTAGGGATAGCAAATGTCGATACTACCGAAGCTAAATTTATTCGCTGTTTAAACTTAGGCGCTATAGCGAGAAATATTAGCTGTTAGAAAAAAATGACTGTAGCTGTGCGGCAGACTTCTTTAATATACGTATACGATAAGAAATTTAGGAATAACTGCCATTTTCTTAGCTATTTCAAATAATGTGCATTTTTAGTATCACCTAATATATTTGTATTTCATAGCGAATGCATTTTAGCTGTCATAGCCAATTCTTAGCAGTGACAGCTAAACGATTAGCCTTTTGACTAAGTTTGAATCAGCTACCGCGGTTTAGCTGATATTACTAAGTCATTTTTTTGCGTGTGATCAGGTCATGCAACGTAACGTGACAATAACGATCTTATTGGTAATGATTGTTCATGATTACGACTTTTATTAAGCTATACGATTCGAAAAATAGTGCCGCGACGGGATTTTTCAGCAATTTACCCTTTGACGCATATGATAAGGTTCTAGTTTAAAGACTGCAATAGTTGCCCAAAAACTCTCTGAATTGAAATAACATCATTGTGTTTCATCAAACCAGATAACTAATTGGGATCGACCTGATTAGCATCAGGAATGAATTTCGGCTATTATCTCGTTCCTTTTGAAAACGAGGGCCAGGATCGTTTTACCCATACTTGCTTACGGTACATGAAGTCAGCTCGCTTTGAACGTCCTTTAATTAATGCCTTATTAATAATTAGGACCCGATAACACACATCACCGCACAAACTGGATGACTGCTCGGGATCAGTCTGATCAGGAACATGGGATAAATTTCTGGTCGAGAATTATTTCGTTCTTTTCGAGAACGAGAGGCAGGATCATTTTGCCCCTACTTATCCGCGGTACATGAAGTCAGTTCGCCTTTAACCGGGCTTGCCTCGCGTATCCCTTTGTTCCCGGGCTCTTCATACAGTTTGGAACAATAATTAAATTCCCTGTCCGATCATGGAGCATCTCATACACCGTCATCCCTTGTTATAAGGCGTTTCATAGTCGTAGAGCGAGCGTGCTTGTCCACATCCGCGCGTCGCCGCGTGAACCTTGATCCCAATCCGACGCCGATAGTATTTCATCGCCAATTCTCTCTCGCGAAATTATTCGCGACATATCTCTCGTATCTCGCATCACCGTCGATAAGTTATTCCGCTTGTTTCGCCGAGAGAGAGAGAGAGAGATAGAGATAGAGAGAAAGAGAGAGGGAGGAAGAGAGCAAGAGGGTGGCGACAAGGGACGGATAACAGGGGGGCGTATGACCGGTAGCGCGCGATCGCCGATCGTGTAACGTCACACGGCGCCCACACGTGACGGCACGTGCGTTTGCGAGCGAGTGAGCGTGAGCACGATGCTCAAGCGTGTGGAAAATCGCTCTTTGAAGTCCCAAAATTCGCTGTTAATCGCGATCTAACGCTCACCTTCGCGTCGCTCGCGCGAACGCGCGCGCGAGAGGGAAAGAGAGGCCCGCCCGGGCGATATATTTTTCAGCGCGGAAGTCGAGCGAGGGTGAATCCCCAATCGCGCCCGAATCAAAATCTCTTCACAGAGAGACAGAAACGCAAAACGGTCGGGATGAAAGGAGGAGGAGGAGGAGGGAGTGGTGCTGGAGGTGGAGGACGACGAAGGGGGAATGAGGTAATTGTTTGCCGAGCGTCTATATTGCGCGTTCGGCTGGTATCGGGGAAATACCGCGCGGCGACATTGTAATCGATCACGGCGATTCTCGGATAATTCTTCATCGCCCCGAGGTTGCGATGAAACAAAGAATAAAAAGAGAAAAAAAAAAAGGAAAAAGGAGAAGAATGAAAGAGAGAAGAAAATAGCTTTCCGATTCTTTAAAATCTGCGCTCACGGATCGTCTTCACTTCTCGCCGAGGTGGTGAAGCGCGTTGTTGATGTTTTCATTAAGTCCGACGCAACAAAGTTCCGGTGAAGTTCGAATGTTGCGACGAAAGAGATCTCCGAGAATCCTAGAGGGTGGTTTTCGAAACTTTGACAGGGCTTCGGTACCTTTGATTTTTACGTATTGAATTTTGAGAAAGAGAGGAGAGAGAGAGAGAGAGAGAGAGAGAGAGAGAGAAGGAAAAAGAGAAAGAGAATTTCTACACACAAGTAACAATCGTTGGACGTTTCATCGCAGAATTTTGTGGGAACGCACAAAAGGGAGACATCCTAGATTTTATACATTTGACGCGGGGCATAAAACGCAATCTCTGTCGTCAGGTGCGCCCTCCGAGTCGCGGAATATTTACTTCTGACGATATGAATAGTTATTATGATAAATAGCAATATGCCCCCGACATTCCGAGCCTCGCGTGTAACTCCTGCCGCGCCAGGATCAAGGTTTGTATCCATTTTTCAAGGATACTAGCCGAGAAAGAGAGGAAGAGAGAGAGAGAGAGAGAGAGAAAGAGAGAGTCGACAGTGAAAAAAAATTTCCTCAACTCCGATTTGAATTTATGATGGCTGAAGCGCGGCGGAAAAAAAACGTTTCTCGTAATAGCGATATGAATATTCAAATATAAACATAGTAGTTTAATATCCACCGACAATTATCTCAGATGCTGACGTCACAAATGATGATAACAGACGATGACAACGCATAATGAGCACCGTTGGTGTCTCCTTATCATTCTTCAACAATCAACGTTGCAATCGACTCAAAGTTTCAGAAAAACAATTAAACATCGCGTGATCCCAAATTAACTCTCCGCGTGCGATGATGGATATGTAAAAGCCGAACGAATACTCGGTTGCTCATCAACTTTAATTTTGAGCGCAGGAAAATTTCAAAATAACGCCAATTTGTTCATAGATTTCGATTTTACTGCGCCACTACTGCATAGCTAAGATTTTTCTATATTTTTGGAAGGAGAGAATTCAAAAGTGTTGATTCCCAATAAAATTGTGACAGGTCGAAGCTGCACGATTCTGACAGACCCAGATTGAGAGTGTACGTTTCAGACAGTATGATTGTACGCAGAGGGTTAAAGAGCGTCCGTCGTTACGATCTAATTCGCGAGAGAGCCATCGCACCCCGAAGAGAGCACCCTGGCGTTCTCAACAGTGACCTCGCGTTCGCGCGGAATCTGTCCTTGCCCGGCGATTGGCAAAAAACTGGCGTTTCGACCGCGAGAGGGTTGCGGGGTGGACACACCGGACACGCGCGCGCACACACATACGCAGTCTCGCGAGGGAGGGAAAGCGGAAAAGTCGAAGAAGAACGGATCGAAAGCCCCTGTTGCTGTTTCGTTTAAACCCCCGGGGCCGCGCGCCATTCGCGTGAGCGAGGGCGTTCCTTTATTGAACCGGTGCGATGCCAAAGCCCGAATACCAAAGAGTAGCGGGATCGGAAGGAACGTACGAACCCTCCTTGGTCTCTCTGCAGTATCCCGGTGCCGGGTAACAGGGACGCATTCCAGGGAGGCGCGCAGCTGCTTTCAGCTACGCTTCGCGTCCTGAAGCCGCGCTTCAACTACGTTTCCCCGTGCATACCCAGTGGCGGATCATCCCCGAGACGTGTCAGGCGTACTCGCCCCTCGCGTGACGCGCGATTCGACGCGCACTCGCGGCTTTCCTTGCCAATATATCGCGCTAATCATTGTTTGTTCTTCGTCTTGTCGTCTATCACTTTAGCGTCCTGCTTCACCATAGTCACTCAAAAGAAATGTTTCGCTGATTCAGATAGAATGTTGAATGTCACAGTGGAAATATATCGCCGTTTTTTTTTTTATATATCTGCTAGAAAGTTGTCCGTGGTGTGTAGAACTTACAGCAGCAGCATTCTGACAATATTTTCTGGCAAATTTAGACGGTTATGGGGATTACATATTCGTTTGTCTCTCGTCGCTAGTCTTTTTTTGTCCTACCACTTTTATAAAAAGTGTGACTCTCCTTAATCTGGGTGGACGCCACAGAGAGAGACTTTCCTGCCAAATTTCAATAGTTCAGACAGAAATTCTGTTTCAGATTCTGATCATTGTTTTATTGGGAACTAATTGAAGCTACCCAGCGTTGTCCGGGTCACAAGATGTCAGAAGGAAATCAAGGGGAAGGAATGGGGAGTATCCAAGTTTCCCACATTTTCCGCAGGGTCCTAGAGAGTAACTATGCAAAATTCGTTTAGATCGGTCAAAGATGTCAGAAGTGTACACTGTTAAATCCGTAGTGTCAAATTATACTCAATTTGAGTTATTTTTAACCATTCCTATAAGTCGCCACTGCTAAATATGTCGTTAATTTAACTAATGTAACGGAGGTAAATAATTTAACTTAAGAAATGTATTAAATTTGACTAAAATTTAGTTTATTTTTTATTATGTGCACGTTAATGTAACCTTTGTTTTAGTAAAAAATGACTTAATATTGTTTTAAATGGGTTGATTAGATGTGGTTGTTTTTTTAAACACATGTTTTGTGTTAAAATTTTGACACACATGATAGTTAAAAATATTATTTAACTCAAGAAATTGGTTTAAATTTGACCCTCCAATATTTAACAGTGTATAGGGAACAGACAGACAGATATTTTATCTTATATATAGATAATAATATGTCGAACGTAGTCTCCTTGGATCCTGCTGGCTTTGTAATTTCCGTCGGCTACCTCGGGTGTTCGCCGCCACTGCATATACCGCTCTCGTTTCGCTCTCGTATGGGCGCCGCGCCGTGCTGCATTCCTAACAAAGTAGTCATCACGCATTCCTGGGACGCAATCGTGAACTTCCACCCTCGTTAGCAAAAGATGGATTCGTGCGCGCTAGGGTTAAAGAGGACACGTTATTAGAATTCATTCCGCGATTGTCATTCGCGGGCCGCCGGCAGCCTTACAGTTTGGATTCCTCCGCGAGGGACGCGAGAAGCGGCGACGGCTACGGCGATGACGTGCGACGACGGTGGCATTTTTCTCATTTCCATCACGTTGATCGTGAACCACGAGGTCGAGGTTGCGTCACGAGTCGTCGTGAATTCGCGAAACTCGTCTCTTTGCAAGAGACTTGCGAGAGACATCCTCAAACGCAAGGAATACCTGCCATGGTAGGTCGAATTTTGTGCTCGAATTTTGACAGTCGGAGAATCAACACGTTAACCGCCACGTTGATTATACGAAAGCTCCAGCTGATGATTGAATTATATCAAATATACGGTCAATAAATGTAATTCCAGATGTATGGTGTATATTTGTTTCGTCGGCTCTTTGTTGGCCGATCGTATAATCGACTTTTTCAACACAACGATATAACGCAATTGTGCAGTTATAATGATATGAAAATAATGATGAATGCAATACTAATTCATATTTTATACGTAATTTAATGAGACACGGTAGTATCATAGCGTGATAAATATCGTCGTATCGTCGCTGCATGTAACGTATTAACAATAATTGAAACGTCTGTGCGACGGGGAAGGTAATCCAACGTCGGTGCACACACGTCGCGCACTGTCGCGAATACGTGCACGAAGACGAAGTTCGCGAGGTCTCGGTGTTATGACGGCACCCTCTCCGTGCGTGACCAAAGGGTGTTTAGGTGGCCCACGCGACCGAGAAGACAGCCAGCCCCCTTCACCCCAACGGGATATAATGCTCGAACCGTATCGGCATAATTACACGGATGGCCTCGGTGTCACATCCCGAACAATATGCTGACGAGGGGGGGACCGCGCGCGGACCGGGTTCTCTACACATGCACCTGCAAGGAGCCATATTTCATCCGACTTTTGTGCTTTTGCGCGCTAAGGGTCATCAGGCGTCCCTAATTTTCCATTGCCAGCCGAGATAAGGCCGCAGCGGATCAATGGATCGCTTGCAGGATCCTCGATTGTGATTCGAGCTGCACCTGAAACTGCACCTCAAACTGAACCTCTTCACTGACTTTGTTCTTCCTTTATTCCGTGTGTAGGGTAAAACACGCGATTATTGACATCCTCTTAATCATTCCCCAGAAAAAGAGTAATTTTTTGTGGCCAACATTACAGTTAGACTTCTTATCTGCATTTTATGACTTAAAAAGATAACTTCATAAACGTTTGTCACAAAAACGTTTGTTACTGTGAACAACCAACACTGTTCATAAGAAAAATCAAGTTTTTCCAACGTCAATAACTAAGAGAGAGAATAATTGAATGTTTGCCCTTATCTTGTATTGAGAAAAAATACTGGAAACTTTATTTATGAGGGATGTGAAGTTTACTTCTGTAGAATTTTTTCTTAGTGTAAAATCGACTTTCGAAAGCAATGTAGAAGACAACAGAAATCTTTGCAATCTCTCTCTCTCTCTCTCTCTCTCTCTCTCTCTCTCTCTCTTTCTCTGAGTCGTAGATATCGCGATTGTGAAACTGGAAAACAATCAACATCACTCTGTTGTTAATCACGACTATTAATTATAGAAGAAGAAACACTGAGCTGCGAGCTACGAATTATCGCGGAGAATACGCGGATATTTTTTCGTTAACAAGCAATAAATAGGATTTTAATTGAGACAACGTCTGGGCGACTCTTTCCCGTGGCCGGGATCGTTCGAGCCCCGACGACGTCGGGGATCTATCGATCGCGTGCGACGTATGGTCGCTGTCGCGTACGATTAAGCGACAGCCTGAATACTAACCGGGCATCTCTCGAGGCGGGGGGTGGCGGCACCCCCCTCGGGCTGCTGCACGTGTTTCCCTCGAATACTTTGCATCACCATTACCGCCAACTTGATGCCCCTTTGTATCGTCGTATCGGAGGGGCATGCCGTAGTTTCGTTCCCAACTAGGCGTATCATTGGGGGGATTCGTACCGCGCGCAGCGCAGGAACAGAGACAAAGAGACCTATATAGGCTTTTATTTGGCAAACATCGCCGATAGACAGCCGGTACAAAGGACGGCATTGTCGCATATTTACGCGGACTGACAAACGGCCAAATACTCGGTCGGTGCGCGCCGACTTTCAACGAAAAAATATGTCCCGGGGGTGGTCTCGTTGGAAAGTGGTGCTGGTTATTAGCCGAGCTGGCCGAAGATAAAAGTGAAGTGCGTCGGAAACAACGAGAACGAAAACAAGACAATCGCGGAGTGTATATTGTCTCTGATTTTACTCGTATTGACAAGTAGTGGTCTCTCGTCGATCCGGATAGTCGAAAGCGGCAGCTTGTTATCTAATCTTCATCTGTGTTAGAAGATTATTCTATCAACATTTTTTATCAAGAAATCAATCTGTTTTCCAGAAGTTTAAAGTACGAGACGATTCACTGAATCAGCGTAATATTAACGTATTATTAGAAGTATTAGAAGTATTTTTTTTACAAATATTGATATAATTGGAGGTGTTTTTAAGAGTATTGAAAATATAAGGATAAAATTACATACATTGAAAAAAAATATTTAAAAATTTATTTGTGGGACGTAAAATTTATTTCTGTGAAATAAAGCTTATTTCTGCAAATAAGTTTTATATTTCACAGATAAATTTTCAGGTACATTTTTCTAAGCATTTTTCATGTTAATTAAATGATTTTATTTAATAAAAAGAAGCACAAATGGGACACTGGGCGTTAATGGGATTAACATTACGCTGCTTTCAGTGAATCGTCTCGTACTTTAATCGTTTCTTTAATCGTACTTTAATTAACTGTTGTGGAATTATTAAGCGTGACTATCCCTCATCACACTGTCATAGCTGCTTATTGTACTCTCTTTCCCTCTCTCTTTCTCTTATATAATAGATACGACGAAGTCATCGAGAAGACGATCATCGGTCTTATCTCTGGAAACTCGCTGCTGCATCCAATAACAATTGGCCTGCAACTGCCGACATATCCCGTGCGAAATTTTGCGAATTCGGCACAAGCCGGCTCAAACTCGTTCCGCGCGATCGCTCGTCGAGAGAAAAGCAGAGGGAAAAGAAGAAGAAGCAAACAAACAGCGAAGAGGAGAAGAAGAAGAAGAAGAAGATTCCGGCGGCACCCGAGATCGATGTCCGTCGAGTTTACGGAGATACGTCACTGAAATCCGGCAATGGTCGCCAGATATTGATCCCGCGGTGCGCGTCGCCGTCGGTTGAGCACCCTCGGCGCCGTTTCACCCCCCTGTCTCGCCCCGAGGTGGGGGCGGTTCTCGGCGGCGCCAATCGCGCGCTCAGCCAGAGGGTTGCGAGCGGCTTCCACCGGGGGTTGAACCCGCCCTCTTCACCCTCGCGTCGATGCCTCGTCTATCTCCTCAGCGAGCGGAGACGAGACACAAGAGGGTAGGGAAGCTGCTGCGCCCGTGGGGGATGGGGACAGCGATCGGCCGGGGGGTGGGGGCGGGGGATGATTTTCGCTATCGGTGACGGTGGGTCTCGTCAAAAAAGCGACGGAGCTCGTACCGGTGACACGTAGCGAACTGTCACGCACGGACGTGCGGAGTTACCGAGATACCGGACGGTCCGAGCGGATGAGGAAGGGGTGCTGCGGGAGGATCATCGAGAGCGGGTGTCGCCGTGGTCGTCGTCTTCGTCGTCGCTGCCGCTGTCATCGTCGCCGTGTCCGGAATGCGGTGCGGCCGTGACGTCTCGTGCCGCGCGCCCGCCGAGGAAGATCGTCACGTTACACCCACACACGCCGGCCACGGGTGCTCGTCATGAGACTCGGATGACGTACGGCGCGGTCCGTATCGAAGAACCGGTGAGGGCTAAAAACTGCCGAGACTGCCGCGGTAGCTCTTTGCGTTTGCTCGCCGACGCCTCCGCGCTCGGGGGAGGCGAATCGAGGACTCATTTGTTTCATCGAGACGAGAATGTCGACTGAAACGAGATTAATTCGTACGGGGGTGTGAGGTGACTCGTAACTTCAGTCTCGAACTCTTTAGTCTAGATTTGCTTCATTTTGGGGCAGTCAATTTAGCTTGCAACGGAACGACGGGAGGGACACACTTGGGAGAGTAGAAGTGCGCGAGTTCAGTGCGGAAGTATTAAATTCATTGGAACCGAAGACACTGAACTCTGGATACGAACGACTGGTGAATCAGAGAGTGGACGAGAAAGGTATAGAACGTCGAGGAACTCGGGAATCTCTTCGTTCGAAATTTTTTCTTCTCGAGACCAATCGAGACTTTTCCAGTGTAAGAAACTTTCTTCTCGAGAACATTTTACTGAATTTTATCTTTTGGATAAACCAAGAAATTCTCACGGGAACGTGTGTGTGTGGTGGACGTGAGTGTTTAGTGTCGCTCGACGAAGAGGAGGACTTCCGACGAGGACCTCAAGCAAGTTCCATCCTCGTCGTCTCTTCGTGGCTCGAAGACTTCTCACGTTCGAGGCTTCAACGCAAGAACACCATGTTGGAGTTTTACCCTCCGGCGCCTGGTTCTTTCAATCAAGGTTCTTTCAAAAGTGAACCGGGCCAGCCTCTGCCGGCGGTTCCACCTATCCCTTTCCGGCCCACTGCGGATAACAATAATGCAGGTGAGCAGGAAAGTATTTAAATTGTCCTCTAAGGATCTTCCTAGATAGATTGCTAGACGAGTCGACACGATTAGCGGCGACTCACGCCTTAAGAAATTAAAGAAGATGGCAAAAGCAAGTTGATCTGAGAAGCTGAGCAAATTCGCGAGAACGAGAATAAGAAGTGAAGAGGCCCTTAGAACACAAAATCGCGTTTCTCATATACGATACGGTCGCTAAAGGAAGGGTCGGCGTTGGCACGTGATTTATTTTATGGCTTATCGACATGAGAAACGATATTGCAGCGAATATACAAGTAATACTTCATGGAAAATGAGACACTATCGGGGTGAGCTTTTCTCTTCTCACGCGCGGTGAACGTCTCGATAAAAAGCTTGAAACGACAAACTTAAAATTGTGATAACACTGTCAGGTAACTGAAATTGCGTGTCAGGTAAGAGTATTAATGTCCCGACACGTATCTAAGTCTAGATATTTTTATCACTTTGGCTTTTAAATGCGGATGTTTAAACTTTCAACATAAAATATATATATATATATATATATATATATATATATATATATATTCTATGTTGTAACTTTAAATATTTGCGTATATCTAACAAATAAAACGTATATTTATTGTATGGGTATTAATAACACATTCATTTAAGTCTGAATTATATTATTTAAATAGAATAAATAATTGCTTAAGAAGATGTATTTTCTTATTTGAAAAGTATTTTATATTAGTATAAATGTAAATATTAGCACCTACCGTATTCTATATTAGTACAAATCTAAATATTAGCATCTACCGTGAATATATATTCTTTTTATTTGTTGAGATAATTTCTCTATGTGTATCTAAATATCAAAACAATAAGAAAGTCCAGGCATCCGAGAATCAGCACTTTGATCGTACCTTGCAAATAACAAAATTTCAAGTTCTACACAGGAAGAAAAATTGATTTGGATTGAGCAAATGTCCGATGAAACATGAGAGAACCAGTTGAAGTTATTAGAATTCTGTTGAAGCTAACAAGATCTCTAGTCAAGCAGAACTTAGTCAAGCACAACTGTTCAGCTTGTAAAATTGCAAGTTCTGATGAACTAGAAATCTTAACTTGAATAAAATTCTGGTAATTTCGATCGGGGTTTCTTTCGTGCTTTATCACAGATATTTGGTTAATCTAATTAAATCTTTCTTTTTCTGTGCACGTTTGAAGAAATAACACTCTACTCCCCGCGGCTTTAAAGCCTTCCTCCTGGTTCCGAGTGAGAATGGCCCGGTTGATCGGTCAATTTGTGTCCACAGAGCCGTCCGTTTCCGTGAAGACAGAGTCCGGCCTCCTGGAGACGATCTGCGCCGGCTGCGGCCGTACCATCGCCGACAAGTACGTGATGAGAGTCGCCGAGAGGAATTACCACGAGGAGTGCCTCTCCTGCACGGCCTGCGGCGCGATGCTGTCGCACTCGTGCTTCATACGCGACCTCAAGCTCTACTGCCGCTCTGACTACGAGAGGATCTTCGGGGTGAAGTGCGCGCGTTGCATGGAGAAGATCAGCTGCTCGGACCTGGTGATGCGGGTGGCTAGCTTGGTCTTCCACGTGGAGTGTTTCATGTGTTGCATGTGCGGCCAGCCGTTGCCGAGGGGCGCCCACTTCATCCTCAGGCAGGGCCAGCCGATCTGCAGAAGGGACTTCGAGCATGAGTTGTTTCTAAATAGTCCGCAAGGTGAGTGTATCTCTCTGTATGTGTGTGTGTGTGTACATACGCGTGTGTGTGGATGAATAGCTGTGGAGGCGGACGGATGTATGTATGTCGCGTGACGGCACATTCGGTTCCGTTCAATTTTGTCAAGTCAGCTTCTGTTTATCGTGAAACGCGTTCGGTTTATCATCGTGCTGCGATTGTACGAAAGAAAAAGAAAATAGAAGTCAGCTTCTGCAAAAGAGTTTCTAGAGGGAACGAAGGGATAAAAACTCCATAAAATATAGAAGAGAGATATATAGTATGATTACCTCAAACGATGATGAAGTGGTTGACAAGATTATCTCGTTAAAATCATCTCGGTAAAACTCGGCGAAAATGATTTCATTATCGGGGGAACCAAAGCGATCCCGTCGTTTTTCGCGTATGAATTTAATCCAACGTACCAAAAGTGGTGTCCACGGTAATTCCACGGCACGATACATATGCGTGTGTATTCGCGCGGACACGAATGATAATACAAAAAGTACCACACCTATCTCACGGTAGACACACACAGAAAAAATACATATTGCATTTAAGTGAATGTTATTTGTTTTAAGCAATTTATAATATTCATGAGCAATTCGTAATGTGCCCATAAAATCCATCGTAAACTCATAACAAGCAGCAAATTTGTACAAAATATTTATTCTTTTTCCCAATCGGTTCAATAGGCCATTTCAACCAAGAATATCAAATTAAACAAAAATTTTGTTCGCTTAGTGTATAAACCCTGACTGTTTCTTTTCCATAAAATTTTATTCTTGTGAAAAGAATAAATTCTTTTCTTGAGTACATTATAATATAAGCTTCTCTTAAATCTGACGCGAGGAAAGTATTCTATGTTGACGACAACTATTGCTTAAGAGAAGGAAAGTAAGTGTTGAGTGATTCGCTTTTCTTAGCAGAAGAATAATATTTTTCTTCTTTGATTTTTACGCGCGTACGAGGAACTTCAGCATGAGCGAAAGTGTGTGCATACGTATTGTCTTGCATGAAGTGATTTTATACACGATATACACACGGCGTCATGGATGCCCCACCATCTCCCAGATCGAGAGTCATACAATTTTCGGCTTTGCGCGTTTACGAGACAGATTGAAAGCATTATAGTTAAAGCCATTAAAACCTTCTACTTTTGTAACAAGAGTTATGACTTCGTCTACAATGGCAGTAGGAGTAGTAGTAAGAAATAAGCAGTAAGCAAATTGACCAATTCCATTCTCACGATTCAAGAATAGTCGACTGTGATTGGTCTATTTACTTACTGCTTATTTTTTACTACTACTCCTACTGTTATTGTAGACGACGCATTAGGTTCGTACTAATAGTCGTTACTTGAAACTTATCTCAGGTGAGATATTCAGATTTTTACTCAGAGTCAGATCCAAGTTTTTCGGTTGAATTATGGTAAGTGTGACATTTATATCTGTATCCGCGTGATTCAATTGAAAAACTCTCATCTAATTCTAGGTTGAAATTTGAGTATCTTACTTGAGACGAATTTCAAGTAATGGCTATTAATACGAGCCTTACTTATGCGAATTTCAACTTGAAGCGTTACGCGCAAAACTGAGAATCGCTCTAGGAAATGATGAGGCATACATGGCGTCGTGTGCCACCTGTCTCTACGTTGACTACAATTTCCGTGTCTCTATATTCATCTTCACCCCCGCATAATACACATCAGCGTTACTTTGCGCACTTTGAGGATCAGGCGACCCTGCGAGAACTCTCACAAGTCAAGCAAGCGTATTTTTGATACGTCGCAATTAGCTCGCTCGAAAGAGAGTGCCATTTGTTTCCGTGACAACCTACAAACTGCTCAATTATATCCTTTAATATCGTCCGTGCTCGATCGTCGACATACGCGCGATCACATAGTTTATCGTCCCCGCGCTAAAAATTCCGATGACTTTGAGAATCACGAGGATCGGCCGGGGATTCCTTCGCGAGAGGCGCGCTCGAGTCATTGCCGCGCGAACCGCTTGAGAAATGCATCGAGAATGACAATGAAAAAGGAAAAGAAAATGAATAATAACAAAAAAAAAAA
>NW_022639454.1:1335258-1344054 GCF_010583005.1 Odontomachus brunneus
TCTTCTATCTTTTTCTGGCTTAAAGCTTAAAGTCTGAGTCAGAAAGAGATAAAGAGAAAGAAGCAAGAAGCAAAGAACACATTGTAGATCAAGCTTTAAGCCTGATCTACAATATGCTCTTTACGTTCTGTTTCTTGTCTTCTATCTTTTTCTGGCTTAAAGCTTAAAGTCTGAGTCAGAAAGAGATAAAGAGAAAGAAGCAAGAAGCAAAGAACACATTGTAGATCAAGCTTTAAACCTGATCTACAATATGCTCTTTACGTTCTGTTTCTTATCTTCTATCTTTTTCTGGCTTAAAGCTTAAGGTTTGAGTCAGAAAGAGATAAAGAGAAAGAAGCAGGAAGCAAAGAGAATATTGTAGATCAGGTTTTAAGAAAAAGAGAGAGAATAAAAGACAGGAAACACATTGTAGATTAAGCTTTATTCTCGTCCGGCATGTCTCAACATGTGTCGACATGTCGTTGAGTACTTCCACGGATAAATAATTTAATTAAATCGCGGCTGGATTCCTGACAAAAATAATTTGACGCGGCAAATGATACGTGTAACAAATAACAGAGGGATGGATCGAATAATCTCCGCACTGAATTATTATTTTTTTAATTATTTAATCGAGCTGCACATACTGATGTCAAAAATTTGAAAGTCGCAACGAATATGGAAACGACGAGAGATAAGGGAGGAGAAAGAAGAAGAAAGTTGATATTTGTACACACATAAATAAAATGATAGTAATATAGTTGGAGTTAAGAAAACTATAATTTTAGATTAAAAAGTTAGATTTCTTCTCTCCGTGTATGTACAAATTATATCGTTTCATATCAGATGATGACTTATTGGACGAGAATCGACCACGGGACGGTCGTCGGGGCCCGAAACGGCCGCGGACGATCCTCACGTCGGCACAGCGGCGTCAGTTCAAGGCGTCGTTCGAAGTGTCGCCGAAGCCCTGCAGGAAAGTGCGAGAGGCCCTCGCCAAGGACACCGGGCTCAGCGTGCGCGTGGTCCAGGTGTGGTTCCAGAATCAGAGGGCGAAGATGAAGAAGCTTCAGAGGAAAGCCAAGACCGAGCCGGGATCCGACAAGGAGCCGAAAGAAGAGCGGAGGACTGAGAGTCCGCACAGCGATCACAGTAAGCGCGCTTCCCTTCCACGTTATCACCCCCCAATTATTCCCGCATTGTCATCGTGGCTCACTCTCTCGATTCGTGCACGACCTGATTCTCATCCTGATCCTGAGATCCTCATCTGAGATCCCGAAAATACGAGAGGGGTTTCACGCGTCATTGCCGGCTTCACTCGGCTCTCGGAACTTTGGAGCGATGCCTTCTCTTGCCTCGCTGTACGCCTCGCGTGATCGTTCGCAAAATTCGTTGTAGAATTAGCGTAGAGTCTCGTGCGCGCTCGCTCGCGAAGACTGGTTAATGGGGCTTTTGCTAAACGAGTGAGTTCAATGTCAATTGTCTAATCTCGTTCGCAGGTCATTACTTGAACGCCCTGAACATGCGCGACGGGGAATCTTCTAGCTTCCCCTCAGCCACCCAACCGCTCAACCCCAATAACCCGTACTCGCCCGACGGTAAGTCCTTTACTTCACCGTAGAAACTCACCAACCGATGTCGACCGGCGGGACGAACACGCGCGCGACTGATATCCCAAGGATGTTCGTCCGCTCCGGCGAATTGACGAGTCGATGAGCCGAACAATTTGCAAATTAAAAAGAAAATTTTTTAATCGACCACTTCGTTGCCGGGTCATTGCAGAGTCACTGCTTGTCGCGCACGAAAATTTTTGACAAAATGTCTCATACTGTATATTGAAGAGTGTTCTGCCGGCTACACACGCAGCTGCTCCGCGCGTGCGCGCGTGAATTTTGCGAACATTTTTATAAAAAGTTTTTCGACAGACAAAATCTCTTTACTTCGGCCACTTTTTTTCATATCAAAGACGGGAGCTTTGACATACGCTGTTCTTTTATTTATTTTCTTTTTTTTCCGGAACATCCTGCATATGTCACACGCCCACGCACGCAAATATTTTTTTAGCGCTCCACAGGGCGCACTGGGGCGGTGATATTTTCCGCGAGAGTATATATACCGGGCTTTGAAACTTTTTAGTACTTTCCCCCGGCTACAATACTCCGCCGTTTGAATGTTAGGCACAAAAGGATTTACGCCGCGTTTCTTTCGCGGCGGATCAAACGAAACGGTATATTTCCCGGGCTTCTCTCTCTCTCTCTCTGTCTCTCTCTCTCTCTGTCCGTAAACCTTCAGTAAGGCTCTCAGACGAGTAACGTAAGCTAATAGAAATATCATGTACGTAAAACATACGTATGCAAGATGTCTGACAATTATTGACACACCATTTGTATGCGAGTTGGACTCATGAAATTGAACAGAAGATCCCTCTACTTGTCAATAATTGTCAGACACTCCGTATATAAGTTTTTTTCTAAAACGATGAAATATACTGTTGAGCCCAGTAAAAGTTGAGCCCAGGTGGGTATTCTTCTAGTCGAGATTACGATTTCATCGCGAACGAACAGCCCGCTCTTTCGTTTTGCGCGATTCCGTGTGCGACTCCGGATATAACAAAATCCAAGAGTCTTCTCGTCTGTAATCATCTCCGTCTCATCCTTTGCAGACGCGTATCCGGGACACTCGGGGGAGAGTTTCTGCAGCAGCGACTTGTCCCTCGACGGCACGGAGGGTGGCTTCGACATCGGCGAGAACGACGGCGGCGGCGCGGATGGCAGTCATCAAGGTGCCTCGCACTCCCACCACAGCTCGTCGTCGCATGACACCCCGTCTCTGTCGCAGAGTCTGCACGCGGCCATACACAATCCCATCGACAAACTGTTTATGATGCAGAGTAGTTACTTCAGTGGTGATCACGCGTAATCCACGTTTCCACCCCCTCTTTCTCTCTGCCACACGTCACCACACTTGTTTCGATCTCTTCCTTTTCCTCGCCCTTCATCCTTCTCCTCGTCGTCGCTCTTCCTAGCCGCGTCCCCCTCTCACCTGTCCTGTCCGAACCCCCGTGAGGCTTTCACCTGTCCCTTCGACGTTCGGCTGGTCTGTTGTCTCGTGTACTCCGCGAGCAAGTCGGAATCCCATACTTTACCGAGTTTTCCTCGCTCCGTGGATAATAATGATGATCCTCGGCGGTTGAGTGCTGTTGTTTCTTTCGCTGGTCCACGACTCTTTGTATGGGAACGAAAGAGAAACCGACGCGACGCGACGATTAATCGAAGCGAATGATCGTGATAGATATCATTTTTTAAATATAATGGCATCTTTCCCTATATATATATACGATATATATATATATGTATTATATTATATTGTATTATTTACTGTCAATTGTGAGCGAAATCGTTTGGGATTTTCATTTGACGAGCTAACTGGGAAAACCTGTTCGACATATTAGTTATTACATGTAACAATTGATATGTAGTGGCAAATAGGGCTAATAATAACTATGTCAATAAAAAGAGAAACCATATACGCTAATGAGAACAATCGAGCTGGCACTATGAGCGCAAAAGAGAAATTCATTTGCACATGATTACGTTATAATTCATCCGAAGATCAGATTTCATTAGGTTTATTTAATTTATATTGTTATATATCTCCCCTAATCGCGCTGTTTAATTTATTGGATCGTCTAATTTTTTTGCGATGATTCGTAAAGATATATTAAGCGCGCGCGACGAAAGATAGATGTATGTTCCGTATATTATCGCGAGAACATACTTAAGAAGATACACGTTCGACATACCACGCAGCAATTATAATTAAACAGTGTATCCTTCTGTTTTCATCTATAAAACCATATATTTAAACGTTGACGTGAAATTATTTTCCTTCATCAACAACATTAATAAGCTGTCGTAAGTTACAATTCTCTGTAATCTGCTCAATTTTAATTGCTAAAATTTTGTATAAAGTTTGTCGAGTTACATCGCGTAAATAAAAAATACGCCTGATGTGCATTATATATATTAATATAAATATATACTATAAATAATTAATTAAACTAATGGATTAAAGTAGAATAAAAAATCAAATAAACATAATTAACATTCTACGATACCCAGATAGCATATCCACATAGAATTCAAAAAGAATTTAGTCGTATGTCACCAATTCTGAGTTCATTTTCAAATGCAAAAAGAATTCTTCAGAGTTCAGTTCAGTTAAAAGAATTCTTTTTGAATCTAAAAATGAACTCAGAATTGGTGACATACGACCAGATGTCTAAACTAGATTGCTAACAAGCTATCTAAAAGAATATAATAGTTTTTGTCCGATAGAGTTTCCGATGCATGCGAGAAAATGGCCGCTACTGCCACATATTTTCAATACGTTTAGTCATAAAATTCTTTTGTTGAAAATGAGCAGAGCAAATAACATCCAATACCATCTATTTTTTTGTTACGACATTTTTTGATGCAATAAGATGTTGGCATTTTTGGTTTTACAACAGTAATTTAATGGCCACGCTGATTCATATTGTCGTTGTAAGTACTCACACAAGTGACACGTCACACACACAACGTCACACACACAGGACCGCCGCCATTTTCTCGCATGCAACCGGAAACCTTACGCGACACATTTCGAAGCTCTTGTTAGCAATCTAGGTTGCATTCCAAAACGTCCTTTTCGAGGAAAATTTTACTCTTAAATCTATAGTGTATGTAATATGAACTATTTAGCATGTTCGACCGGCTCTGGATTAACCCACTCTGGGTTATTCAGCTTACGTTTATTGGTCGAACAAGTACTTATAAACTTTATGATTGGCTAGTAGAGACTCTCGGAGCGATTAACCCAGGACCAGTCGAACACGCTAATAGATTTAAGAGTAAAATTTTCCTCAAAAAAGATGTTTTGGAATGCAATCCTAATTTAGTATAGATACCCGTCCGTCCGTCTGCGAATAGTATACAGGCCTTTGAGAGTAGGTCCTTCAACACACGGTGGCGGCTCGTAGCGGAGACTTATTCCCATATTCATAGTCAGGTCTTATATTTAAGGTCTCCTTAAGATCATCTTCAGATACTCTACGGATCTTTTTATTGGCCACAGACTATCTGAAAATAAACTTAAGGAAGCCTTAAATATAAGACCTGACTATGAATACGGACATTAAGAATTAAAATCGACAGAAATAATGGGTCTAAAGTATTATTAAACTCCTTAAGCTAAGACTCCATACATACGATGAGCTCCGGCCACAGATGTCTATACTAATGCCCAATTTCTCCACCTCCGGTTAACTTTATCTGTCGGATAAATGTCAACCGTGATTGGTTAATCTTGCCAACCATAAATATGATTGGTGAATTCCAATAGAATAACTGACAGATAAAGTTAGCCGGAGGTGAAGAAATTGGGCATAAATCCGGCTTAACCGCCGTTACGTTAAGACGTATCTGAACAAATTCAGATTTTTAAAATATTGCCTTTTGGAATCTGCCAAGGCCTTATTCACTCATACCTATCTACATAACCCAGCAATCACAATGTTACATGTAACGTATATGTTAGTTGTAATTTCCTACTCAACAATATAACTGTTACATAACATGCATGTTATATGACAGTTATATTGTTGAGTAGGAAATTACAACTAACATGTACGTTACATGTAACATTGTGATTGCTGGGTTATGTAGATAGGTATGAGTGAATAAGGCCTTGGCAGATTCCAAAAGGCAATATTTTAAAAATCTGAATTTGTTCAGATACGTCTTAACGTAACGGCGGTTAAGCCGGATTTATGCCCAATTTCTTCACCTCCGGCTAACTTTATCTGTCAGTTATTCTATTGGAATTCACCAATCATATTTATGGTTGGCAAGATTAACCAATCACGGTTGACATTTATCCGACAGATAAAGTTAACCGGAGGTGGAGAAATTGGGCATTAGTATAGACATCTGTGGCCGGAGCTCATCGTATGTATGGAGTCTTAGCTTAAGGAGTTTAATAATACTTTAGACCCATTATTTCTGTCGATTTTAATTCTTAATGTCCGTATTCATAGTCAGGTCTTATATTTAAGGCTTCCTTAAGTTTATTTTCAGATAGTCTGTGGCCAATAAAAAGATCCGTAGAGTATCTGAAGATGATCTTAAGGAGACCTTAAATATAAGACCTGACTATGAATATGGGAATAAGTCTCCGCTACGAGCCGCCACCGTACACATCGATCAACTGAAATAATTTTGTTGCAGTAGCACGGATACGAACCACAGATACAAAGGTGACCGACAGTACCAGGGGTACTATTCCGTACACGCTTACCGACAACTGTCGTTTTTTATACTATAGAAAAGTACGCAACGATGCCTACCGATCCGACAATTGTCGGTAAGCGTGTACGGAATAGTACCCCAAAGAGAAGTATCCCCTGAGAGCGGCCACCAGCTTGATTTTATCGTTACCACCGCGAAAATGCGCCTAACAAACGTAGTAAAGGCGCACTTTGTTAGATGGCGCCACGAAAATACGCCAAGCTCTGGCCATTGAAATCAGGCTGGTAGCAGTTCTCATGCTTCTCTCTGACGGTACTGAAGTCTATCATAAGTGATACTCGATCCTATAGAGGGCGCATCGAGAAACTTTCTGAGCGAGTATTTCCAATATGGTCGCTCGTAGAGCTTCTTTCCGTTTTCAAACCTAACGAACAACGGATGTTGGAGGACTTTGTATCTTCAATTATTGCGAAACGGCAAATCCGCAAACGTGATGAGTATTATATTTTGCTACTAATAACTTCTTAGGTATGGATTTATTATGAAGAGCTTAAAAGTCAGTCGATTCTTTTCGATGTTTTGAGATAGAATCGACCGACAAAGATATATCTTTCTTACTCGATCGTTCGGCATCTTACTTTCAATATCGTTCATATCTCCGAAAGAAGTACTCTGCATTTTGTTTATATATAAAACGGTATATTTAAATGTTTGATGTACGTTACATTTGTTCCTCTTCCGTGAGATCGTTACTAATCTACGACTTGCATCGCCAGGCTATTAGCGCAACGCTCGTTTTTATGCTTCTACTTGTCTTACTTCTAATGATAGGCTTTCCCCGATGATCTTTCAATTGTCCTATGTTTTTCTTGCTCGTATTGCAATATTAAATAGTCTGATAACAAGTGTCGGAGCGAGGCAACGTGTTCGGTGTCGCGATAATGGCACAATGTTTTCGCGGCGTGCGTAAAGTTCAACAATCAACCAGTGTTGTTTCGTTTAACATATATATTTTCGCTAAAAATACCAATATAATCTCCGATAAACGCTTCTGATAACAAGATTTAATATACACATATATATATATATATTTCTCTCTCTCTTTGTGTTTTAAGACTAATTTAAAATTTTCCTAAGTAGGAATAATTAGACACTATTCATCGTCAACGATGTAACATATTAGGAATAATTAATAGTCAACAATGATGTCACGTGATTCTCGCGGTATGCCTCTGTATTGTGATATTGCTCTTATTTTCGCCTACAAAAAATGCTTCGCGCTTCTACTATTACAACATACCTGTCTTTCTCAATCTAAGTCTGATGTCGATTGAAATTATATTATGTTAAACTATATTATGTGTTTTATCGGACTTGCGGATGCAAGCGAAAGAAAAAAAAAACAGTAAAATTACATGAAGGGATCAGAACAGAGCTTCCTCTATAATATGAACGTTACGTCAAGGGGAAATAAATCGCGGAGACGTGTGCACGTTATTTGTCGGGAGAGGAAAGAATAATATCGATTCTGTGTGAAGTAATCGCGTAACATACGTGATGTCGAGAGAAACAACACGATGGAAGTGAAACGTCACGAAAGATTGAGCGGATTTCGACAATTTCGTAACAAGATCTTCGAGATTTAAGTTGCATGCTAAGTATAATTTCGATTCTTTTTCTGATAGCGTCGTCGGTTTTCCTCTCACCGGGGTTGGTAGATATACATACACACACACACACACACATACATACATACACACTCCTACACGCTCACTACTTGTAAATTGACGATCTCACAATCGAAATTCGATTTCGATTTTGTAAGCGCGCGTGCAAAAATCCGCTTTCGTTCCTCTTATCACCGCTTATCACCTAAGGTATATTTTCGTTTACCCTGCAGAGAGCGTGCACCTTTAGAGAGCGAGTATTACAGTCTCGACGGTAGAAAATGGAACGCATGTATTGGCGCATTATACAATAGTGACTTACTGCTTTACGTATATTACTTTCACTGTGTCAGTGCTTTCGCTACTTTTCTCCCTCGCGGGCCGTTTTCGTCCTTCGCGCCGAAGACGCGGGGTTTCATCGTTCTCCCTCGTCCGAGGGAGGGCAACGTTTCCCTCGAGTTAAGTCTAAGCCTATGGCGACCGACAGATTTGATAGTCTATTTCCGACAGTTGAACGCTCGGAGATTTTTCGTATCTAGAAGGCGTCTTAGAACCATTAAGATATAAACTTTACAAGTCTATCGGAGAGGGGGAGGGAGCGAATCTCTAAGACGGACGAGTGTCGGAGAGAAATTCGCGTCGAAAAAGATCTACGATTTTTCCCATAATACGATGTAATATTATGAGAAGCAGCTCACGACGAGGATGTCGCGACAATCATCGCGATAATCATCGCGACACGGATTACGATATTTCCGGTGATATGTTCGATCACAGTTACTTCGCCGAGAGACACACGCGTCTCCTGTTTAATTTCGATTTTTGCATTTCACTCTCCCGACAGAGAGAGAGAGAGAGAGAGA
>NW_022639454.1:1344878-1352974 GCF_010583005.1 Odontomachus brunneus
ACGGTGGCGGCTCGTAGCGGAGACTTATTCCCATATTCATAGTCAGGTCTTATATTTAAGGTCTCCTTAAGATCATCTTCAGATACTCTACGGATCTTTTTATTGGCCACAGACTATCTGAAAATAAACTTAAGGAAGCCTTAAATATAAGACCTGACTATGAATACGGACATTAAGAATTAAAATCGACAGAAATAATGGGTCTAAAGTATTATTAAACTCCTTAAGCTAAGACTCCATACATACGATGAGCTCCGGCCACAGATGTCTATACTAATGCCCAATTTCTCCACCTCCGGTTAACTTTATCTGTCGGATAAATGTCAACCGTGATTGGTTAATCTTGCCAACCATAAATATGATTGGTGAATTCCAATAGAATAACTGACAGATAAAGTTAGCCGGAGGTGAAGAAATTGGGCATAAATCCGGCTTAACCGCCGTTACGTTAAGACGTATCTGAACAAATTCAGATTTTTAAAATATTGCCTTTTGGAATCTGCCAAGGCCTTATTCACTCATACCTATCTACATAACCCAGCAATCACAATGTTACATGTAACGTATATGTTAGTTGTAATTTCCTACTCAACAATATAACTGTTACATAACATGCATGTTATATGACAGTTATATTGTTGAGTAGGAAATTACAACTAACATGTACGTTACATGTAACATTGTGATTGCTGGGTTATGTAGATAGGTATGAGTGAATAAGGCCTTGGCAGATTCCAAAAGGCAATATTTTAAAAATCTGAATTTGTTCAGATACGTCTTAACGTAACGGCGGTTAAGCCGGATTTATGCCCAATTTCTTCACCTCCGGCTAACTTTATCTGTCAGTTATTCTATTGGAATTCACCAATCATATTTATGGTTGGCAAGATTAACCAATCACGGTTGACATTTATCCGACAGATAAAGTTAACCGGAGGTGGAGAAATTGGGCATTAGTATAGACATCTGTGGCCGGAGCTCATCGTATGTATGGAGTCTTAGCTTAAGGAGTTTAATAATACTTTAGACCCATTATTTCTGTCGATTTTAATTCTTAATGTCCGTATTCATAGTCAGGTCTTATATTTAAGGCTTCCTTAAGTTTATTTTCAGATAGTCTGTGGCCAATAAAAAGATCCGTAGAGTATCTGAAGATGATCTTAAGGAGACCTTAAATATAAGACCTGACTATGAATATGGGAATAAGTCTCCGCTACGAGCCGCCACCGTACACATCGATCAACTGAAATAATTTTGTTGCAGTAGCACGGATACGAACCACAGATACAAAGGTGACCGACAGTACCAGGGGTACTATTCCGTACACGCTTACCGACAACTGTCGTTTTTTATACTATAGAAAAGTACGCAACGATGCCTACCGATCCGACAATTGTCGGTAAGCGTGTACGGAATAGTACCCCAAAGAGAAGTATCCCCTGAGAGCGGCCACCAGCTTGATTTTATCGTTACCACCGCGAAAATGCGCCTAACAAACGTAGTAAAGGCGCACTTTGTTAGATGGCGCCACGAAAATACGCCAAGCTCTGGCCATTGAAATCAGGCTGGTAGCAGTTCTCATGCTTCTCTCTGACGGTACTGAAGTCTATCATAAGTGATACTCGATCCTATAGAGGGCGCATCGAGAAACTTTCTGAGCGAGTATTTCCAATATGGTCGCTCGTAGAGCTTCTTTCCGTTTTCAAACCTAACGAACAACGGATGTTGGAGGACTTTGTATCTTCAATTATTGCGAAACGGCAAATCCGCAAACGTGATGAGTATTATATTTTGCTACTAATAACTTCTTAGGTATGGATTTATTATGAAGAGCTTAAAAGTCAGTCGATTCTTTTCGATGTTTTGAGATAGAATCGACCGACAAAGATATATCTTTCTTACTCGATCGTTCGGCATCTTACTTTCAATATCGTTCATATCTCCGAAAGAAGTACTCTGCATTTTGTTTATATATAAAACGGTATATTTAAATGTTTGATGTACGTTACATTTGTTCCTCTTCCGTGAGATCGTTACTAATCTACGACTTGCATCGCCAGGCTATTAGCGCAACGCTCGTTTTTATGCTTCTACTTGTCTTACTTCTAATGATAGGCTTTCCCCGATGATCTTTCAATTGTCCTATGTTTTTCTTGCTCGTATTGCAATATTAAATAGTCTGATAACAAGTGTCGGAGCGAGGCAACGTGTTCGGTGTCGCGATAATGGCACAATGTTTTCGCGGCGTGCGTAAAGTTCAACAATCAACCAGTGTTGTTTCGTTTAACATATATATTTTCGCTAAAAATACCAATATAATCTCCGATAAACGCTTCTGATAACAAGATTTAATATACACATATATATATATATATTTCTCTCTCTCTTTGTGTTTTAAGACTAATTTAAAATTTTCCTAAGTAGGAATAATTAGACACTATTCATCGTCAACGATGTAACATATTAGGAATAATTAATAGTCAACAATGATGTCACGTGATTCTCGCGGTATGCCTCTGTATTGTGATATTGCTCTTATTTTCGCCTACAAAAAATGCTTCGCGCTTCTACTATTACAACATACCTGTCTTTCTCAATCTAAGTCTGATGTCGATTGAAATTATATTATGTTAAACTATATTATGTGTTTTATCGGACTTGCGGATGCAAGCGAAAGAAAAAAAAAACAGTAAAATTACATGAAGGGATCAGAACAGAGCTTCCTCTATAATATGAACGTTACGTCAAGGGGAAATAAATCGCGGAGACGTGTGCACGTTATTTGTCGGGAGAGGAAAGAATAATATCGATTCTGTGTGAAGTAATCGCGTAACATACGTGATGTCGAGAGAAACAACACGATGGAAGTGAAACGTCACGAAAGATTGAGCGGATTTCGACAATTTCGTAACAAGATCTTCGAGATTTAAGTTGCATGCTAAGTATAATTTCGATTCTTTTTCTGATAGCGTCGTCGGTTTTCCTCTCACCGGGGTTGGTAGATATACATACACACACACACACACACATACATACATACACACTCCTACACGCTCACTACTTGTAAATTGACGATCTCACAATCGAAATTCGATTTCGATTTTGTAAGCGCGCGTGCAAAAATCCGCTTTCGTTCCTCTTATCACCGCTTATCACCTAAGGTATATTTTCGTTTACCCTGCAGAGAGCGTGCACCTTTAGAGAGCGAGTATTACAGTCTCGACGGTAGAAAATGGAACGCATGTATTGGCGCATTATACAATAGTGACTTACTGCTTTACGTATATTACTTTCACTGTGTCAGTGCTTTCGCTACTTTTCTCCCTCGCGGGCCGTTTTCGTCCTTCGCGCCGAAGACGCGGGGTTTCATCGTTCTCCCTCGTCCGAGGGAGGGCAACGTTTCCCTCGAGTTAAGTCTAAGCCTATGGCGACCGACAGATTTGATAGTCTATTTCCGACAGTTGAACGCTCGGAGATTTTTCGTATCTAGAAGGCGTCTTAGAACCATTAAGATATAAACTTTACAAGTCTATCGGAGAGGGGGAGGGAGCGAATCTCTAAGACGGACGAGTGTCGGAGAGAAATTCGCGTCGAAAAAGATCTACGATTTTTCCCATAATACGATGTAATATTATGAGAAGCAGCTCACGACGAGGATGTCGCGACAATCATCGCGATAATCATCGCGACACGGATTACGATATTTCCGGTGATATGTTCGATCACAGTTACTTCGCCGAGAGACACACGCGTCTCCTGTTTAATTTCGATTTTTGCATTTCACTCTCCCGACAGAGAGAGAGAGAGAGAGAGAGACATCAGTGATATAATTTTAATTTGTCCAAGAGGAATTTCATACGCTCATACTGGAGCACCGATCATCGCGACATCCATTCTACTAGGAAAAAAGGAAAAGAAGTTGAATACCGGCCGTACTCGTGTTTCCTAAGTACTCGTATCACCGAGACAAGAAGCTTATAAGCGAGAACGCGCCTTCGACAAGTTGTCTATGGAAAAACTTTCTTTGAATGTGTCTACACGTTACTCGTATACTACTCGTGTAAAGCCCGCTTTAGACGTCACATTTTCGATATGCGCAGCTTTTGCTTCGCAAGAAACTGGGGACCATACTTACGTGTCATACATACACACACACATACATTCACACACTCATACGGAGAGAATTTTATAGCGAAAGTTACTGTAGAATTTTGTGACCAAGTCATACATCGACATTCCGCAGTAATTGACTGTTCTTTCATTGCGTGCGTGCCATTTATTATTTCAAGAACTGAAATGTGCTATTAAAAAATTTGCTATGTTCCTGCTCAAAATGGATTTTACTGACATTCTATTCCTGCATTCTAGAAACATAGTATAAAACTGAAAAGAATTTATACACTCATATATATATTTAGTTATTTATAAACTATAATATTCTTTGAATGTACATGGAGAGAATTTTATAGTAAAAATCACTATAGATTTCTGTGAGGGAAAAATACATTGACATCTTCTGCAGTAATTGACTATTCATTCCGTATGTATGTTATTTATATTTTAGGAATTAAAAATACAATGCAAATTTAAAAAAAATTTGCTATGTTTCTGACAAAATTTACTGTGTTTCTTTCCCCAGCAAGACGGATCTTAATGACAGTCTCTATTCTATTTCTGCGCTACTAAAAACATAGTAAAGTTGTGAAGAATTTACATCAGGAAGCTATAACATTCTCCCCGTTTAGAATGCTTCACCGTTTAGAATGCGTACACTGAGAAAAATTTCTGGTAATAACTATCCAGCCTGTGTTACTACATTTAGTACATGGAAAAAAAGGTTTGGTTGAATTAACCAAATATCTGGTCGAATATGAACTGAAATTCCAGAAATTCCGATTGAAGTAACCCAAATTCTGTTTAAGTCAACCAAAAATCTTGTTAACTTAAACAGAATTCGGATTACTTCAATAGGAATTTCTGGATCGTTCATATTTGACCAGATATTTGGTTAATTCAATCAAACCTTTTTTTCCGTGTAAAATAGCATCAACGAAATATAAGAAGTAAATATTACTATATGAAAGTTAATGTTACTAACAATTTTGTAATTATTACCAAACATTTGGTAACATTTACCACATTGGTTACTATTTACCAAATGGTATGGTAAAACGCACTTGGTAACTATTACCAAACTTCTTTTTTCAGTGTAGGAGAAATGCGTTAATCTAAAGCGGGTGATAAAAAATCGTCAACAACGACCTGCGGCGACGACGACGTCCCGACGTACGTACGTAAATACGCGAGGACGTCGGCGGACGCTTCGGAAAAAGCTTTTCAATCACAGATCGCGCCCCCTGGGATCGCGCGCCGGAGGCTGTCGTATGTCGCGAGATTTCGAGAGTGCTCTTCGCGGCGCGCTAAAAAGTCTACTGTCCGCTACCCGGAAAAAGTGTCTAAGTAAACTTATGGCGGTGACGAGAGCGTTCGGAGAGCGTTCCGTGGACCCCGGACGATGTCGCGATCGGGGGGGTTGGGTCTTCCTCGTCAGCAAGCCGCAAAAGCTGGCCGCTTCGCGCGCGCACGCACGGCCCCCTATTGATAGCTAATATCCTGCGGAGAGATCCGCGCCGTTGTTTCCTTTTCTTTCCCTTTTCTGTTCTTGGTCTTGCCTTCTCGTCGCGGACTGCCGTCGCGCGCGTTCACTTGAAGGAGTTCACTATGTCCACGATACTGACGTAGGTGCCCACCACGAGGCCCAGCAGTCCGAACACGATAAGTAGGATGTTCTTGATCATCATGACTTTGAGGGGGCCGAAGTCGTTGTCCGACCAAAGCACGCATATCTCGATTATCGCCGGGAAGGCGATGCCAAGGGCGGACAGGCAAAGCGCGCCGAACAGGGAGATGAATAGGCCGAGCCGCGGTATGGCGATCGCCAATACAACTGCAACGACACAGAGGCAAGCTCGTTACGGGGGTCCATGAGGACTGTGTGCGAATTCGCCAGGTCGATTGGTTTATTACGAAGTAATTCGTTCGCGATCGGTCCCGCGACAGTGTCGGGTATTAATCGACGAAAAACTTCCCTTTGACTGAAATAATCGGCAAGTCAGTCATCAAAATGAATCAATCGTCATATAATAAGATCACAAATAATTTCATTGATTGACGGCAATTTGATAAATAATTCTGTCTTCTGTGATATAACCAAAGTTCGATTAGTAATGATTTATTAAGTAATCGCGATCAATCAAAGTTTGATTGGCAATCTCTATTAAATAATTATAATCAGAGGTCATATCAGAGGTTGATTAATAATTATTTAATTATTGATCAAACTTTAATGCGCGATTATATAATTTTATTGAACGATTAATTTAATTATGATTTCAGTCGAAGGAAATTTCCATGGATTAACGCCCGACACACTACGCCGCGAGACTTGTTGGCGACGTTTCAATTAGTTCGATTAATGTGCGAGATGTCGTTTCTTGGCTGATATCGCGGCTATCAAGCGCTACTCACACGTGGCCAAGACGACAACGGTCCGACACACGTACTCCCAGAAAAGTTTGCCGCTTCGCACCCGCTGGTCCAAGTAGGTGTTCCACAGAATCTCGACTGGCACGTAGGCCTGCAGGGCGTACGTTATAAATATCGCGATTGCGAACATTATCTTAATGCTCTGCGCCATACTGCAAGAAACAAATACGCGCGTTGCAAGTATCGCCGCGCATCAGAGGCAAACAGATACGTCCGATTCAGGTGAAAAAAGTCCCATCCGACTCTAAATTCAAGTCTGAGGCTCGTATCAACTTGTTACTTGAAACTTCTCCTACGTGAAATATTCAAACACGAATTTAGAGTTAGTTGAGAGTTCTTTTTATTAACTGCTATTCAGTGTTAAATTAGCGTTAAAATTTTTTATCCCTGCGTTGGGCGGATATTTTCATGCGGAAATGGAGGAATCGGGATGTGTTTCAAGCGGTGGTTGTGCGAAAGCAATTTGCGAACCGTGACCCGCACTCGACGGCCTCTCCGCTCGGTTCGTCTTGCCGGTAATTGGGGTGCGATTAACTTCGCTCCACTTACACTTCCTCCTTCGGCAGATTGAAAGTGACGCTTCCTTCGGCCTGATCTCCATACTTAATGTAGCCGAAAAATCCCATCGCTATGTAGAGAATGACGATCACGGTCATTCCGATGTTCAGTACGCCGCAGTAACCGCCAAAGTACTGCGGCGTCTTCATATTGTTCTCCAGTGCGATAATCTGTGCAACAGTAGACAGTCGTCTCTCTTGAATAACGCCGTGAAAGGTGGTAATAATATGAGCGACAAGACGAGTTTGTTCACTTATTTTCGAAGGGATTTGCCGAAGGAGAGAGAACACCACGCTACTACAATTTAATATATATCCTCTCTCTCTCTTTCTTGCTTAAGAAAATTCGAATTATTGAAATTAAGAATCATCAGATTCCAGATTTTTCCTTATCAGAATCGAATATTGCCGCAGAATCGGAAATCAGAACTAGAAATTCTGATGAGGAGAAATTATTATTCTCTATCCGATTAACTAAAAAACGAAGGGATATTTGACAAATTATGAGCCTGGGAACAGTGCCGGGCATTAATTGATGACAATTAGCTTCGACTAAAATAATAGGCAAATCGATAATTGAAATTAATCAATCGTCACGTATAAAAGTGTACAAATAATTTCGACGATCGATAAAATTAATCACTGATTAGCTTAATATATGAATCACATCAAAATTTGATTAATGATTGATTTCATCAATTATTCGTGATGTTATACATGTTATACATGACGATTGACGAATTTTGATTGTTGCTTTGCCGATTATCTTAGTCAGAGAGAATTCCCGTCGCCCAATACTGGCTCGAAAGATACACATACACAACTAATACGAATGATGTACAACGAATACGTTTACTGGGGCCTTTGCATATTACTCCATATGTCGATTTTCATCGTACATACGTGTGTATATACATAGGGAAAACAAAGCAGAAGGTCTCTCCCTTTTTTATCTCTCTCTCTCTCTCTCTCTCTCTCTCTCTCTCTCTCTCT